>NC_037532.1:33106314-33117681 GCF_001531365.2 Cynara cardunculus var. scolymus
ATTATGTTTATCTGCAATTAGTTACACAAATTCAGATATGGAGCTTTAATAAGTTGTACTTACGCACAATCTACTTGTAATCTTGAGTTTTAAGTTATATGCATTAATAAACAGTACTTTAAGCATAAAAAATAGTTTTTAAGAGTTTTTGTCAAATGCTTTATAATATAGTATAGATTATTTTTTTTAGTAATTTAATTTAAGTTTAATAATGATATAATTTATTTTTGGTTTAACAATATAACATTTTATGAAGATAATAATTAAGTATTCTGTTAGAACTAATGATTATCCTAATTATATTTTAGATTTTTTATATTTAAAATTAAATGTTTATCATGTATTTGATTGCGTTTATCTGCAGTTAGTTACACGAATTCAAATATGGAGCTTTAATAAGTTGTACCGACGCACAATTTACTTGTAATCTTGAGTTTTAAGTAATATGCATTAATAAACAATACTCTACGCATAAAAAGTAGTTTTTAAGAGTTTTTGTCAAATGATATATAATATAGAATATTTTTTTTATATAATTTAATTTAAGTTTAATTTATTTTTGGTTTAATATTATAAATTTTATAAAAATAATAATTAAGTATTCTGTTAGAATTTAATGATTATACTAGTTATATTTTAGATTTAAAATGAGATGTTTATCCTGTATTTGATTGTGTTTATCTGCAGTTACTTACACGAATTCATATATGGGATGAAATCGGATAAGGATGATGAGTTTAAGAGTTTTTAAGAATTTTAGCCAAATGATTATAGTATAGATTTAATATACCAAATGCATCCTTAATAAATAAACGAAAAAATCTCTTAACCATTTAAATGATATTTGAATTTTATTAAATGTGAAAGATGTTATTATTTGGAAAGCAAATAAAATGATAAATAAGGAAATGTAAAGACCGTTGCTTAATTATTTAATTAAAAAAGAAAAAGAAAAAACAGAACCGGTCATTACGTTTCCACAAGTCTCGGGACACTGTAATGATATAGAAAGAAACCGTTATAAACTAACAACACTCCTCCATAGCTCGATTCCTTCATCTCTCTTAAATTTCATCGACCTCATTACGATTTCCTCTTTCAATCAACCATATTCTATTGCATTTTTTGTAGATTAACAAGAGCATCTTATTGATGTTTGAGGAATTCAAAGTTTCGCGGCATTTTGTGGATTTCTTCATGGCGACGATGACGAGAATCTGATGTTTTCTTCGTCATTTTTCTTTAGTATATTCGTTTATTTCTTCCGATCTTTCAAGGTTTAAGTATTACGCACATAACTGGATGTTGTTTGTAACAGAAGAGAAGTCGGTTTGATTTCGAGATTTGATCCTTGGCTTTGTTTGAACAAGTAGATTTGTAGGGAGACCTATAAATAAGAATAAAATAGTTAGCGAGTGGAAGGATTTTAAGGAGGAAAAGTGATGGAGAGTTATTTGAATCAAAATTTCCATGCAGTTAAGTCGAAACATTCTTCCGACGAGGTGTTACAGAAATGGAGGGGTCTGTGTCACGTTGTTAAGAACCCTAAGCGGCGGTTTCGTTTCACCGCCAACCTCTCCAAGCGCAATGAAGCTGCTGCTATGCGGCGTACCAATCAGGTCAGTCCTCTTATATATATGTTATTCGACTCTTTCTCTCATTTACACAAACAAATGGTGATTGTCATCGCAGAACAGATCTACGATTGACAATCATGATGCTAGCATGTTTTATATTCAAAGCAGTTAAACAGAGAGCACTTTTATTTGGAGAAATCATGCCATTTCATTGATTTATAAATGTAAGATTTGAGATACGTATGTTGTGATTTACGGTTATTGTATTGCGTATTGTTGAACGTGAATTTATGTGGTCGGATTGAAAATAACGATCAAAGCCTATTCAAGTACAACATACGATATAATATCTATGAAATTTCGAGTAACAAATTCAATTTGTTCTAATATTAAGCTGAAAATGTTAGATTTGATCGATGTATGTGAGCTCTTTGCGAAGCGAACTGAGAAGGTTTCCTTCTCTGTAGTGTAGATCACTAAAACTATTGGTGTATTTGTTGGGCTGTAAGGTTGATTTTTATTTTAACCGACCGTATCTTGCAAGGCCTTCATGTTTTTCTGTATTTGGCAATTGAAGTTTGCATTTTAAGTGATTCCATCTCAGTAGTTGCACATTAGTGACTTACCAATCTTGACTTGAATGATTAGGAGAAGTTGAGGATTGCGGTTTTGGTGTCAAAGGCTGCATTTCAGTTTATACAAGGCAAGTTTGTAATGCTGCTATATTCAAATTTCTCTGATTCCTCCATTCTATGGCCGATGTGTGCAAACTAGCTGATAAGCCGTTTGTTGGTTGAAAAGCTAGTTATTAGTTTATAAACTAGTCACGTTTGGTTAAAACTAGCTTATAACCTAACTTATGGTGTCTTTTACATGGCCATAATGTTTTTCCTTTTACACTACTTTTATGACATTATGTATGCAGGAGCACATACGGGCGACTACAAGGTTCCTGAGGAAGTCAAAGCTGCTGGTTTTGACATCTGTGCTGATGAGGCCGGCTCTCTTGTTGAAGGTCATGACCTTAAAAAGCTTAAATTTCATGGTGGAGTGGAGGGTCTTGCTGAGAAGCTAAAGACATCAATCACCAATGGGCTTTCTATTGATAATGAAGGGCTAGTCCGCAGACAAGAAGTGTTTGGAATCAACAAGTTTGCTGAAAGTCCACAGCGGAGCTTCTGGGTGTTTGTATGGGAAGCCCTTCATGATATGACCCTTATGATCCTTGCAATGTGTGCCTTTGTCTCTTTGATTGTTGGGATAGCAACAGAAGGATGGCCAAAAGGAGCTCATGATGGTCTAGGGATTGTTGCAAGTATCCTGCTCGTAGTGTTCGTAACAGCAACAAGTGATTATAAACAATCTCTACAGTTCCGGGATCTGGACAAAGAGAAGAAGAAGATAGCTATTCAAGTTACGAGGAGCGGGTACAGACAAAAGTTGTCAATATATGAGCTACTTCCTGGTGATATTGTACATCTTGCAATAGGAGATCAAGTCCCTGCAGATGGTCTTTTCCTTTCAGGTTTTGCAGTCTCTATTGATGAATCTAGTTTGACAGGAGAGAGTGAACCAGTTATGGTCAGTGCTGAAAATCCTTGGTTGATGTCTGGAACTAAGGTCCAAGATGGCTCATGCAAGATGTTAGTTACAACAGTGGGGATGAGAACTCAATGGGGAAAACTAATGGCGACTCTTAGTGAAGGGGGAGATGATGAAACACCACTGCAGGTTAAGCTAAACGGAGTGGCAACTGTCATTGGAAAGATTGGTCTTTTCTTTGCCGTGGTGACTTTTGCAGTTCTAGTGCAAAAATTATTCTCTCGTAAGATCTTAGTAGGAACACAATGGAGCTGGGCTGCTGATGATGCTTTAGAATTGTTGGAATACTTTGCTATTGCAGTTACCATTGTTGTTGTGGCGGTTCCAGAAGGGCTGCCACTTGCTGTCACACTGAGCCTTGCATTCGCAATGCAAAAAATGATGAATGATAAGGCACTTGTTCGCCATCTTGCGGCCTGCGAAACTATGGGGTCAGCAACAAGTATATGTAGTGATAAAACTGGCACATTAACGACCAATCGCATGACGGTCGTCAAATCATGCATATGTATGAATGCCAAAGAAGTAAGCAAACAAGGAACATCTGATATCCCAGAAAAAGCATTAAAAATGCTTCTACAATCAATATTCAATAATACAGGTGGAGAAGTTGTGAAAAACAAAGAAGGGAAACAAGAGATACTAGGAACACCAACAGAGGCGGCAATATTAGATTTTGGGTTGTTGCTTGGCGGTGACTTCCAAGCCGAGCGTGAGGCATCCCAGATTCTCAGAGTTGAACCATTCAACTCTTCAAAAAAGCGGATGGGGGTGGTGTTGAAGTTTCCGGGAGGAGGTGTAAGAGCTCATTGTAAAGGCGCTTCAGAGATCATCTTGGCTGCTTGTGACAAGGTGATGAATGCAAATGGAGAAGTTGCTTCTCTTCAAGAGGGATCCTTAAACCAATTAAAGAATACAATTGACCAATTTGCTGGTGAAGCTCTTCGAACTCTTTGTCTTGCCTATATAGACCTGGAAGGTGGTGTGTCTGCCGAAACTCCCATTCCATCTTCTGGGTATACTTGTATAGGAATTGTGGGTATCAAAGATCCTGTTCGCCCAGGTGTGAAGGAGTCGGTTGCTCTTTGCCGATCAGCTGGTATAACCGTTCGTATGGTTACAGGAGACAACATAAATACGGCCAAGGCCATAGCTAAAGAATGTGGAATCCTTAGAGATGGCGGAATAGCAATTGAAGGTCCAGATTTCCGCGAGAAGAGTCTGGAGGAATTGAATAATCTGGTTCCCAAGATTCAGGTTCATATTCCATTTTGTATAACATATGTTGGCTAGTGACATTACATGATAATGGATTATGTTAGAATATGTGGAACCCCATTAAATTACTCTCCAAAAGAGCACTTGAACATATGCCCGATGTGACTCTAAGACAGCCCTTCCAAAGGAGGCTAGATGGGCAAAGATGTCTCAAGTGTTGAGTCCTAAGCATAGATGTCTCATATGGTAGATATTGGCTCTGATACCGTATTAGAATTTGTGGAACTCCATTAGATTACTCTCCAAAAAAAATCCCTTGAGGATAGGAGGGGTTTCAACATATATGAAAAAGAAAGACTCCAAGTCTAGTTGTTATGGAACTCTAACATATTAACCTGGCATATATTCTTGCTTTATATAGGTGATGGCTCGATCTTCACCTTTAGATAAGCATACACTGGTGAAACACTTGCGTACCACATTCGGGGAGGTTGTGGCAGTTACGGGTGATGGAACAAATGATGCCCCAGCACTTCATGAAGCAGATATTGGGCTTGCAATGGGCATTGCTGGAACTGAGGTAAGCTAGGAAGGTTTTAGCATAGTTTTACCAGATAGATATGAAATATATGCAAAAAAGGTTTAAAAACAATTGAATTCTGATGCATCTTTTCACCAAACTTCAGGTGGCCAAAGAGAGCGCAGATGTCATAATTCTGGACGACAATTTCTCCACCATTGTGACCGTTGCCAAATGGGGACGATCGGTGTATGTAAACATTCAAAAATTTGTGCAGTTTCAGCTGACTGTCAACATTGTTGCTTTGATGGTGAACTTCACCTCAGCTTGTTTGACAGGTACAAGGCCTTGCATCATCTCCCATCTTAAAGCAACAGTTGTACATACTTCATATGATATAAAAAGCTACTATTAGAGTCCTATATCGGTTAGACTTGGACACTTTCTCCTTAATATATGATGAAACATCTTTTCTCTCCAATGACTTTATTTTGGAGAGTAATCTAGTGGGATTCACATATTCTATCAATTCGTGGTATCAAAGCCAATATCTACCATATGGGACATCTTTGCCTAGGGAGGATGTAATGCGTTAGAGTCCACAATTCTAACATGGTATCAGAGTCAATATCTACCATTCGGGACTTCTTTGCCCGAATGTGTATTAGAGTCCTCCCACATCAGTCAGACTTGGAATTTTCTCTCTACTATATGTTGAAACTCAACTTCTCTCCCCAAGACAATAAATCTAATAAGGTTTCACATATTCTAAAAAGTACTGATTGCAACAAAGTACTAGGATCATCTACTCATTTTTTGTCCTCATATATTATTACGACTTTAGGAAGCACTCCCCTCACGGCTGTTCAACTCTTGTGGGTGAACATGATCATGGATACATTGGGAGCACTGGCACTAGCTACCGAGCCTCCAAATGATGCACTAATGAAGAGGGCTCCAGTCGGAAGGCAAGGGAATTTCATCAGCAACGTTATGTGGAGGAACATATTTGGGCAGTCTCTTTACCAATTCGTAGTGATATGGTTACTACAGTCAAAAGGGAAATCATTTTACGGCCTCTATGGATATAATTCTGATCTCATCCTCAACACACTAATATTCAACTCATTTGTCTTCTGTCAGGTAACTACTTCTTATAAAACGACTTCCTTTCTTGTTTTTTTTTCCCAATTCATAAAGAGAGAAATGACATTTGGGTATTTAACAAGATTAAAGTGGTAGTTAATATATCTCACTAGTTTGCGTAGGCAACTTGGCTGATAAGCTGGCTGTTAGCCGAAAAATTAGTCATGTTTTAATAGAAACTATCTGATAAGTTAGATGACGTAAACGACCTAAAAGTACGTATTGAAATCCTTAAAGCCCTATTTTAGTTGATGCATTCACCCAAAAACCCATTTCTAATAGGGTCTCTGATAGGTTCATATGTTAATGTTGATAATTAATTGGAAAAATAGAGGCATATAACTGGAAAAAAAAGAAGAAGAAGTGGAGCTTATGGAAATGCTATTAAGCTAGCTAAATGGGGATTTTTCAAAAAGGTCAAAAAACAAGTTAATTTATGATTGTGAAACATGGTCGTTGGATCATATACTCGTATTGACATGATGACGTGTTGCAGCTTTTCAATGAAGTTAACTCGAGAGAAATGGAAAAAGTGAATGTGCTATGTGGCATATGCAGCAACCATGTGTTCCTGAGCGTTCTCGGTGCAACCGTCATCTTCCAAATCATAATAATCGAATTTCTGGGTACCTTTGCAAATACAACACCACTAACAATGATGCAATGGTACTACAGCGTTTTGACCGGGTTTTTGAGCATGCCGATTGCGGTGATATTGAAGATGATCCCTGTTTGAGTTCAAATTTGGCAAAGCAGCTAGTTGAGTTCTCATCTCTAAGCTTTCTGAAAGATTGTTAGGTCTAGAAGCTTCTTCTTTCCATCAAGATATTATTTGATGAGCAGGTTTGCATACATCATACCTCAGACCCCATTTTCAGGTGAGATCGTTTGATTTGTATTAATTTGATGGGCATTCTTGAATGGGTACAACTTCATTATAGCCATCCCATAGATGACTAGAAGAAATTAAAACCTGAGATCTTACTAGCTACTACCATAAAAAAGGATTGTGTATTCCATAAGATCTCAGATTTCACTTTTGTTTTAGAATTTTTCCGGCCACATTTAACTCGACCGAACGTGCATTCAAGTATCTCAAGGATGGAATCTCTCGATGTACACGGGTTTGGGGCTAATTTTGTGGTTCTTCATTTAATTCTTTTGAATTGCTTACTTAGAATTTAGAAGCGTGCTTATTGAATTTGATCTTGAATGAAATTATCGTGTAAAGTTTCTTTAACTTGTAATTCCAATTCTATATTAAAATCATAAGGTGTGTAAGGACTAAGAAGGATCCATAGAAAAAGGTACGAGCCAATGTTTGAGTACGTGGCACAGGCACTATTTTGCTGAAATGTAGAACCCATGCCATACTCCTAAAGGAGTGTGAGAATACGTAAAACCTCATTTCATTATCCTCCAAAAAAGTCATTTAGGAGAGAAGAACGTTCCATTTTTCAACATATATCAAGAAAAAATTGTCTTAAAATTTAACAAATCAATTATGGATACTGAGTTTATCATGACTGATATCTTACAACAACAATTTACTAGGATTAGTCCGAGTATAGCTTCGAGACACCTGAACAAGTTGTTGATAGATGACATCATCTTTGACCCGATAAAAAACAGTAAACTTTTAATAAATAGCCCCTTAACGATACAAATATCTACCGTATTCAATCTTCAAATTAGTCCTAGTCTTTGGAACAACATTCCCAAAAGAAACACCAAAACTTAAAAAAGAATTAATTTGCCTATATGAAATAATACTCTTCAAAAATTCAAAACTAAACCATTATGTTCTTGAACAACTACTCGTATCCTTCTAGCGTTTACCTAGACCACATTCCAAAATTATAAAATGCCGATTTCGAGACCTCGTCTTGTAGACGTACACAACCACCATCATCTTCTTCGTATGGATTCTCATCCGACATTCGCTCTTTTGATTTTCTATCTGTTCAACCTTAAGTAAAGCAGATACACTCATAGGTCGTCCTGTTCGAGTCTCCTCAAGACCACTGAAGATTTTCCTAGCTGTTATCTTCAGGGTCAGAGTTACCAAAAAAAGAAGGGTACACTTATTTTTTATACATGTAAGATGTATTCCCCTTCCCAAATCGTGTTCTATGGAGATGAGTATGAGCTTTCTTCATCGGAACTACTACTACGATGCACGTTATATCTGCTTACGGCTAGTAACGGTGCACCGGTTGGAACCCTGAAGGATCTAGCTGAACCCACCATGATTCTATCTTGCATTTGGCCAACCTCTTTGCATACATGATCCAAAATCCCGAGAAAATCTCTTACGATCGTAAAGATTCTAAGAGGGTATGCTCCCTCTTTCGCAGTGTCACCATGGAAATACGCGGTTACCTCTTGCACCGATGCCAACGCCTTTTTTTCGTCAATCTTGATCTTGGCAATTTCTATTTCCGCTTCTTTAAGAAAGATTCTCATCGACCGAAAGAAGTTTTCTTGAATTTCTGGCGTTTCTTGACCGACTGACCGGATTTTCTGAATCCCCATTTCGAGTTTTGCTACATAGCCACTTAGAACATCTGAATCCATTCCGGCGGCTTTCTTGACGTGCCCCAGTTCTCGGCTCAGCCCGCCAACGATCTGCAATCCTTGCTTCTTGAAAGCGCCTTCGTTGAACGTGGGATTCGTTGGAAGGTTTTTGGTATCGGAATCTATGCCTTCTGATCGGATAATTTCTTGAACTACGAAGTGAAGTAACGTCGTTTTTCCATCTGTTCCTTTAATATCTACTAGTTTTAAGAGCGTATCGAGTTTGAAAGCTGTAGCCTCGCCACGATTCGTGCCAATGTTCATCCGATTTCCTGTTAGTAAAACTGCTTCAAGAAGTTTAAGGAATAACCGGCTGCTCTTCAGTTCTTCACTTGCTGCCTGATAGAAATTTATGCATAATTAGCTTACAACTTTAAGGTAGAAAGGCAAAAGGCTCTTTGGCCTAGCGGTATCGTAGTCCTTGACCTCTTAGGAGGTCAGGGGTTCAAACCCCACCAAAAGGTGAGGAGGGTGTGTGAGTTTATTTGTTGCATTTGCCGTATATAAATATTATCTACTTCCAAAAAAACTTTAAGGTAGAAAGATAGAGAATTGAATGGAAATGAAACGTACACTATAACAAAATCGGGTTTATAAGATGTCAAAAATGTCTGAATGTCATAATAGACTGCTTTGTAAGACTTTAACGCATAAAACCATGCAACCAATTGTGTGTTATATGTAAAAGTATTACAATAGAGTTATAGAACGTTTTTTTAGCGTTTAACAAGTCTTTTAGGAAATTCTCAAAACAAGTATCGTATTAAGTTTTTTACATGACACTTTTGAAAAGTGTAATATGAACACATCTGTTTATACAATACTCTTTCAAAATAATGTCATAAAAATAATTAATAGGACGTTTTGTTTCAAAAGTATCTAAAAAAACTTGTTAAAACGCCCAAAAATAGTCTATTAAGGCACTCAAACATTTTTTACGTTTTATAAACCGGATTTTGTTGCAATAATACTTTGTTATCATTCGACTTTTGTATAACGTAATTTCAAAACATTCACTTTGGCACCTCAGTGAGATATCTCAAACATTTAGTTCAAAGTACATTACGTAGAATAAGAATCAGGGCAAAGTACGTTGCATTTTTATGCACTACTATTAGACATAAACCAGGTACCTAAATGTTTAAGATGTCACATATGAGGTACCAGAACGAAGGTTTGAAAGTACGTTATACAAAATAAGAACCGTGCCGAAGTATGTTGCATTTCCATGCATTACTACCCAACATAAACCAGGTACCTAAATGTCTAAGAGGTTGTTTGGCAGTTGCTGAATGGTTTGTTGCAAAATGATTAAGTGGTCAGAATGATTAAGAGGCTCTCATGATATAGTGTAAAATGAAATATAATTGTTTGATAATTGTTTACAAATGAAATTAGGGCGCTGAATGGTTAAGAGAGGTCCAGGATACAAAACCATTCAGCGGATTTTAGAACCATTAAGAGACAAACTCTTTTTTGCCAAACAAGATTCACCTCTTAACGATTCAGACGCGGCCTCTTAATGGAACTATTAAGAGGTAAACAAACAACCCCTTAAGATGACATACTTGAGATACCAAAATGAAGGTTTTGAAAATACGTCACACAAAATAAGAATCAGATCAGATACCGAGTTGAAAACAATACCTCTAATGTCTGAAAAGAAGATCTCAAGAATTTAACTTCATTTTCAAAGTTTGCTCTATAAAGCATGGCTTCAACTCTTCTGAATGCAAATGGGATATCAAGAACTGCCTTCAGAAACCTCTCTGCTGACCCTAATTTTGAGATGTCACCTTTATAATCCCTAAGTTTTATTTCTTCCTCTTTGGTTGGAGCCATCTTTACAAGTGTTTCCAAGAGTTCACCACCCAAACCCTCTAAATTCCCTGTTCCACCAATCAAAAAATACTCTCAGAATCAAAGCAGGTGGTCGTCCTGAGATTAGTCAGCTCGCATATAATAAGATCGGCTTATATACGACCTCAAAAATAGTTGAATGTATTAATAGACTGCTTTATATGATCAAACAATTATGTGTTGTATGTAAAAAGAGTTGCAGTAAGATATTATGATGTATCTGGATGATCTGACAATTAAGTCTTATAGGACAATTTGAAATAAAGTGATATATTATAGAACCTTTACATATACATGATAAGACAGTTTTTCAAGTAATGATATATAAAAAGACTAATATGACGTTTTACTTCAACATTGTTATAAAAGACTTGTTAGGAAGTCCAAAAACGTCTCACAGACTTATCGTAATACATGTATATATGACCCACGATTGTTTTGTTCGTATAAACTTAAGTCTGATTATGGAGTCTATCAGACATTTATATAGGAAATATAATTGTTTGTCGCGGATTATTTTCGGACTAGTGCCTCTCCTTCCTCCATGAAAACCTAGAAACCCCTTTTTCTATTTGAAATTATATTTATATCTATACTATTTTATAAAGCATTTGGCTAAAACTCTTAAAAACTCTTAAACCCGTTTATCCCTAAACGATTTCATCCCTATCCGATTTCATCCCATATCTGAATTCGTATAACTAACTGCAGATAAACACAATCAAATACAAGATAAACATCTCATTTTAAATATAAAAAATCTAAAATATAATTAGTATAATCATTAAATTCTAACAGAATACTTAATTATTATCTTTATAAAATTTATAATATTAAACCAAAAATAAATTATTTTATTATTAAACT
>NC_037532.1:33119441-33127696 GCF_001531365.2 Cynara cardunculus var. scolymus
TAATTATCGAGTTCCAACAAAATAAATAATTATTATATTTATAAAAAAATTATATTATTAAACCAATTATAAATTACTTCGTTATTGTACATAAATTAAATTATAAAAAAATTGAATTAAGAAATTACACAAAAAATAAGGAATTTCAAGTAGTTAATTTGATACTAATATCGATATATTTTTGTCAAATTTTTATGATATCTTCAAACATATATTTTGTTCAAAAATAAAAACATCATCTCTTTCTCAAAATCACATAAAGTCATATTATAACATCGACTGAGATAAAGAATAAAATGAAATATTAAAATCATGATGTATCTCGCTGCATTGCGCGAGTACGCTTCTAGTTATATTATAAAACATTTGACAAAAACTCTTAAAAATTATTTTTTATGCATGAAGTACTGTCTATTAATGTATATTACTTAAAATTCAAGATTATAAGTAAAGTTTGCGTAAGTACAACTTATTAAAGTTCTTCGTGTAACTAACTGCAGATAAACATAATCAAATATAAGATAAACATTCATTTTTAGATATAGAATATCTAAAATATAATTAAGATAATCATTAAGTTATGACAAAATGCTTAATTATTATCTTTATAAAACATTATATTAAACCAAAAATAAATTACTTTATTACTAAATCTAAATTAAATTATAATAAAAATATTGAATTAAAAAATTACACAAAAAAATGAGAACTAATAATAGTTAATTTGTGATTAATATCGATATATTTTTTTGAAATTTTTATGACATCTTCAAATTTATATTCAACATTATTGTTTTTTCAAAACCACATAAAACCATATTATATCGATAGAGATATAAAAAATAAAAACTAAATACTAAAATTAAGATATATTTTGTTGCATTGCATGAGTACCCTTCTAGTCATTAATAAAAATAATATATCTCTACGCTAAATATCATGAAAATATAAGAAGTGAATGTTCATACGTGAATCATTAAAAAAAATTTATTTGAAAATATATATATATATATATGAATCGAAGTTATAAATTATTTATATGGATTTAAATATGCACCTTCAAATATTTTTTTTTTCAATAATTCAGAGACTTAACTCTTCTAGTTGTATATATGAAGTTGATATTCATAATTAATTTTTTTTAAGGGTTGGTTGTGAATAAATGACTTCATAAATGCAAGTAGAAAAGCTCTCATTAGAAACTTCCATGAAGAGATGAACTTTGAATTACCTTCTAGAAGTGCTTCAGAAACTTCCTCTTGTGTTACATTCAATGCTCTCAACAGTATGGCTATGTTCTGTGACTTCTTAGGATCCAAAACTCTGTTTTCCTGGATCGCCGGAGGTATGCCCGATTTACGACCATCGTCTTTCTTTCCCGAACCACCGGAATCGCATCCAAAAAGAGACTCCATTATATCTTCATTCAATCTACAACAACAATGAAAATTACATATCATAAACGGCAAAATGCAACGAAGTTTCAAAATTTTCGATTTTTGATGTGTAATTTGCTGATCGTGTAACAATCTACAATGTGAATATCAAGTTCAACGTCTGATTCGCTCAACTCTTTTATAAACATCTCGTAAACGGGTATCCACGTCATCAAATGGTACAATATCAACAAATGAAAATGCAGTATTTATACAGTGTTGTTTCATATGTGAAATATTCAACATTTTTTTTTTCACGCACAAATATATACTTACTGAAAGGAGCTTGATTTAAGCTGGTCCCAAACTGTAGCTCTGTCGGAGGTTGCTCGGACTTTGTCCCAATGAAGTGGCTTCAGCTTCGGTTTCGATCCATCCAAATCGTCGGATTCAACGCCATCGTTGTTTCCTTCCTGAAAAGACATACTTTTCACAATTTTAGGAATTACTTTTGGAGTAGGATTCATTGATTGGGAAGAAGACGTTGAGACAGTCTTCATCGGAGAAACTCCCGACTTTTCCGGTGGCGTTAATGGCGGTGGCGGTGGTGGTGGAACTGGGATTTTGGGTTTCTGTTGAAAATGGTTGTTCACGGAATGTAAACGGGTCATATCAGCTCCAGGTGGCGGTGCTGCAAATTTCGCTCTTCTGTGGCCGTTTGTGATTGATAGAAGTGGTGGTGGGGGTGGCGGTGGCTGTGCCGCCGGAGGTAGTTTTTCCGACGATGGTGATGTATGTTTTGTATCTGGGGAAGAAGAAACCGAAAGTCTGGATCTTGGTGAAGTTCTTTTCGAATTCAGGAGAGGACTGGTTGATCGGAAAACGCTTGAATTTTTATCTTTTTTATTGCTCCGGTGACTCTGTTTCAAACTCGGAACAGAATACCCATCGTCGGTGCTGGCACTGGATCCCTGTGGAGTGTAAAAATCTTGGATTTCTTCTTCATCGGAAGAAGACATGGCCGGCGGCGAAGTGGTGGTTGGTGGTGGCGGAGGTTTAGTCAACCGTGGAAGTGGCTGCAATTCTGGACTCGGCCGATACCGGTCGGATCTTTTAATCGAGTTTAATTTATTATAAGGCGATCCGTTTAATCCTCCATTGGTTGTTTCGCTTGTTGATCTTGATGGCTCCACCGTCCCTATATACAAAAAAGTCGCCGGCGGCATGTTTCTTGATATTTCTTCATTACTTCTCGGCAAACTATTTCCTCCGGCGAGCTTTCGCGATTCACTTTGCTGCTTTAATTTATGCTTATAAATAAAGAAAGCTAACGCCGACAACATTCCTAGAGTCACAATTCCGACAGAAATCGCAACTGCGATCTTCTTGGCAGGTTTGTTGGCCGGTTGTGGGGCAATCGGGTGTGTCACGGCCGTGTCATTTGCCGTCACTCCTGCCACCACCGCCTGCGGCGGTGGTGGTGGCTGCAACGCTTGATCTGGGGTTTGTCCATTTGGGTTTTCGTGAAAGAAGGGATGGTCAGACTTGGTGGGTGTTGGTGGTGGTGGCGGCGGCTGTTCTGGCCCTGAAGGCGGTGTTGGACCCGCCGGAAACAATGGCTGGTGCAGAATTCTTCTCTGAAAGATGGCTTTACTCGTAGAATCTTGAAATTCTTTGGCTCTAACCAATATAAAGAAAGAAAAGATGAGCACAAAGCTCAAGATATGAGCTTTCATGGCGTTTCTTCAATGGCTTCCTTCACCAAATTCATATTCTCTGCCTTCCAAAGACCTGCAACTTCTGTGTGTGTTATTAGAGAGAGAGAAAGAGGAAGCTTCTTTAGTATACAAGCTTTAGATGCTGTGTTTTTTTGGTTTAATTTATTGGAATAAATAAAAAATGGGTTCAATCGTGTTTTTGTTGTATAAAAAGAGGGAGATTTGCACTCAGAATCTTTCATTCTTTATTTCGTGTAGGATGGAAAATGGAGGATGATGGTGATGGTGGTGATGATGATGATGACCACCATGCACTACCATGTTACCAAGAGGACCATTAATTTTGTTAATATTCTTTTATTAAAAACGATTATTTGAATAAATTTAATTATTAATTTATATTTGATTATTTATGACTTTTGGGGAAGAGGGCATATTCTAGTACTATCCTACTTCATTTATCATGGGAATGCAAGTGTCTTTGTTCAATTGTCCTAGTACAAAGAATGCACCAACCAGTTTGGTTGTGGTTTCAAAGCTTTTGTCGAACAAAAAGATGGTATCTGATTGGTTTGAGTTTAATTTCAAAGATCAAAAAATATCAAGAAGTCTCAGGTTTAAATCCAAAAATGAATAAAAATCCTCTTGTAGCCACATAGGTTCAAATGTGATGACTTCGAGCTATTTACAAAGCAAGTGGTTGTCCTTAGATTAGTTGGCTCACATAACGAGTTGGATATCCAGGTTAAACCAAAAAAAGTTTTTGTCATAATTTACGATGTCTTTATGTCATCTGTGATTGTATAGATAATTAATTGGTGTGTGTAAGCTGTCTTGAATATCATGGTCACTCCTAAAAAAGATGGACCCATAAATCGGCTTTAAAATTAACGATTTGTATTAAATTAGTGTTTAAGCTTAACTCGAAAGAAAATGGAGTTAAAAGGGTCGAGCAGAATCTCTCTCCTTGTTAATGCAAGAAATCAAACCAACAAATCTTTAACGTTTTAGCAAAAAATTACTACAGATTTACATTTTATATTCAAACGATGCTTTCAGTTAAAATAAAAAAGCTTAAATCAGCTTCTACCTCCAATTCACGCATGTACATCAACTACTGCTCAAGACACAGAATTCATAATGACCATAATACTCATAAAATGATGACGCTTTGAAAGAGAGCATAAATCAATTTTGTGAACAAAAACACGATCTTTATAAAATCTTATTTTATATAAAATAATAATGATAACAAATTATTAGAAATATTTGTGGAAGAAAAGTAAGTAAACGTTAAGAATGGAGTGTGCCTTTTTTTTCAATGTTTTACCACCGTTTTTGTGTTTTGTGGGACAAGTCCACGTCATTTGGGCATCTCCTTTTTTGCTTTTTATTTTATTTCAATTTCTCGATGTACGTAATTTTGTTACGTTCAGATGTTATTATCGTTTGAAACTGACGGGTTTTTGTCGTTTTATATATAAATTGAACCGTATCAGATATCATTTTACGTGTATTTTATACGTAACATGTGAGATGTCGTTATGTGGAGAGATAATAAAAAGCATGATTACATTGAATTTAATACCTAAAAAGCGAAAGTGTGATGAGTTGAAGGTATTGCGTAAAGGTTTCTAAATACAAATGGAATAATTATGTTTTAGTAATATTTAAGCATACACGTCATAATTCGTATTAATCATTAGTGTCTTTTTCAATCATTAAATGCTATTTAATGATTTTATATAATAAAAAAAACTTAAATAAAATACGTAATAACTGACTGATATAGCTTTATGGCATTGAAAATGAATATGGGTTTAAGGAAGCTGCATTCACAATGAAGAAAAGGAACATGAAAATTGGAACAAACCTTTCTTTCGATTGCATCTATTTTATTAGGAATTGATGATCTTTTAATAATACGATATGTGTATAGAAATTAATATCTTTTTATGGTGCCCTGCTGGCTCAAAGGGAAATGTTTGTTCAAAAAGCCGTTGGTGACGGGTTCTAGTCCAGGCCCCTTCATACGCCTGCAATTGGGCGAGTATTAGATAGGCATGGCAACGGGGCAGGGATGGGGCGGGTTTTGTAATCCTCGACCCCAGTTTGAAGTAGCATCCCCCGGCCCCGGTCCCCGGCGGGTACAAAGATTAACATCCTGTCCCCGGTCAAACCCCATAAATAATATCATTTAATTTGATTCTATCGGGGATCTCCGGTCCCGGGACACGTTGTCTAATATTCGTCCTGTCCAAATACTCTGGCTCTTCGATTAAAAGAGACATAACTGGTTTATTTTCGAGCTTAGGTCAAGAAGTTTTTTTATTTTCCAGTTATGTCTCTTTTAATTTTTTAATTAATTTTTCAACGTGTCATTTAATATCATTGTACATTCTCATGTAATTTAGCAATTAGTTTTTACCAAACATGAATAGTTTATCAACAAACAGTTAATTTATTAATCAACAGTTACTTTTTCAGCTAACATAGAGAATCAACCAGTCTGTCATACATGAACTTAAAGTTCAATTTTAGAAAATTGTGTATATTTTAGAACGTACTTCTGAAAATACACAAGTTTCGTTTACGTAACGTTAAAATCAAATTTTTTGAACTTTAAATCTTTAAATATGTATTATATGTTTTGAAATTATATTATCTAAAATAGAAACCGAATAAAAATTATGTTCTTTTATACAATTTGTTGTTCTTATTATATGATAAATATGATTAAGACAAAGACCTTCTTTTGACAACTCATTAAATTGTGATAACCTTGAAAACTAGTGTATCATATGCTATTTCATATGGGTTTTTCATCTAAGATTATGATTTAGAATACCGATTAGCATATTTGTTTCATAATGTGTTTATTTCACATTTATTTGCTTCACAATATGAATTTTTTTAGCACGTTTGTGAAACAAAAGTTACTTATAAAAAGTTTCATATTGTGAACCGCATATGAAGCAAACACATCATGAAACAAATATGTTTATTCATACAATAAACGTTAGCTTTAGATGAGGAAAAATCATGTGAAACAATATCTTAAGATAAAAATTCTCATGATTATCATAATATATTGAGTTATGAAATAATTAAGTACCAGTTAAGATATATATTCAATTATTTATTAAATTAAACTAGAAAGGTACTCGCACAATGCAACGAGATAAATCTCGATTTTAATGTTTATTTTTTATTCTTTGTCTCTCTCGATATAATACGATTTTATGTGGTTTTGAGAAAACGGTAATGTTTTTATTTTTAAATAAAATATAAAATTGAAGATAGTATAAAAATTTGAAAAGAAAATAGATCAATATTAGTATCAAATTAACTAATAGTTTTTTTTGGTATAACTTCTTTTAATTCAATTTTTTTTATTATAATTTAATTTAGATTTAATGACAAAGTAATTTATTTTTGGTTTAATAATATAATTTTTTACAAAGATAATAATTAAACATTCTGTTAGAACTCAATAATTATCCTAATTATATTTTAGATTTTTTATACTTTAAAATGAGATGTTTATCCTCTATTTGATTATGTTTATCCGCAGTTAGTTACACAAATTCATACATAGAGCTTTAATAAGTTGTAATTACACAAAATTACTTGTAATCTTAAATTTTAAGTAATATGCATCAATAAACAGTACTTCATGAATAAAAATAGTTTTTAAGAGTTTTTATCAATTGATTTATAATATAGTATAGATATTATTTGATGATCAAACAAAATTTATGTACGTTATCTTTTACATATTATGGTTTTATTAAATATTATATAATCATGTTCGACATTTTAATCCAATCTTAATGATATCTGATAGAAATAAATATACATTTTTCAAATATCAAAACACGTCCTTTTATTTTATTTTAAATATTACATAATCAATAAAAAAAAATAAACTATAAATTTGGTCCCTATAATTTATCAAAAATAAAATTTTTCGTCCCTATAGTTTTGAAATTACAAAATTCTCATCAAATTTGCAAAAATGTCTAAATTTGATCCCTTCCCCTAAGCCTCTCACGACCGTTGATAATTTTGTTAAATAAAGGGTAATTTTTCTTTTTATTAATTTTTTGTTATTTATTTAATCAAAAACCACAGGGACCAGATAATAAAATCAATTTTGATGGTTATATAAAAAAGACAAAAGATCGACAATAGGACGAAAAAACTTCTTATTTGACGGAATTTTTTAACGGCCGTTAGAGAAATAGACTGTATTCAGACATTTTTACAAACCACGATAACTATCTTATAATTTTGAAACTATAGGGACAAAAAGTGTTATTTTGAGAAACTAGAAGGACCAAGGTTATAGTTCACTCTTAATAATATTAACATTAAATAAAGTGGATTTAAATATTGAAAAAAGTTGTTTATTCTTTAATCATTGGCCCCCCTTTATTCATTTTTGTTGTTAATTTGTAAATGCAAGTAGATATAAATTAATGGAATATATTAATACTTTTTTAAGAAGTGCACGTATTAGCATGTGTTAGATAATAATGGTGGTTTTCAATCCCATCGACGTACTCGCATAATGCAGCGAGATACATCGTGATTTTAATATTTCATTTTATTCTTTATCTCAGTCGATATTATAATATGGCTTTATGTGATTTTGAGAAATCGATGATGTTTTAATTTTGGAATAAAATATATGTTTGAAGATATCATAAAAATTTGACAAAAATATATCGATATTAGTATCAAATTAACTATTTGAAATTCATCATTTTTTTGTGTAATTTTTTAATTCAATTTTTTTATAATTTAATTTATGTACAATAACGAAGTAATTTATATTTGGTTTAATAATATAATTTTTTATAATTAATAATATAATTTTTTTATAAAGATAATAATTATTTAATTTGTTGGAACTCGATAATTATTCTAATTATATTTTAGATTTTTTATATTTTAACATGAGATGTCCATCCTCTATTTGATTATGTTTATCCGCAGTTATTTATACGAATTCAAACATCGAGCTTTAATAAGTTGTATTTATGCATAATTACTTGTAATCTTTAATTTTAAGTAATATGCATCAATATACAGTATTTTATGCATAACAAAAATATATCGATATTCGTATCAAATTAACTATTTAAAATTCCTATTT
>NC_037532.1:33129191-33148476 GCF_001531365.2 Cynara cardunculus var. scolymus
TTTTTTTTTTTTATAATTCATATTTAGGCAAGAAGTTGATTATAGACGAGCTTAATTGTTTTCATCATGAACCCGTCTGTAAGAACATTAATGTAGGGGTAGCTTTTGGCACACTATGTGGCTGAGGCTAACAAAGGCCTGGAATGGCGGAATCTGTCTTGTATTTGAGCAAAGTCATGCAATATTTTTGGCAATTGAGTTACACGCCAGAGGCTTTATATACGTCATATTATGGAAGAAAAGAAGTTTATGTTTTTAAACATATATAATGATTAGATGTCATTTGATATATGATTAACTGTTGACAAATTTAGAGGTTACGTATCTCTTGATTGACCGATGAGTATAAAATAGTTTGTTCTGTTTTACCTATCGGCTAACGTGCTGTACTGATAAACATTAAATGCAAATAAAATAAAATCATAAGAAAAAATAGAAAGACAAAAAAGAAGGGCAAGAACCCAGAAACACTGAAGTAACAAAACTGCTTTACATAACGGCAAGTTGCAGATTGATTAGATGAAACAACGATTTGGAGGAGACTATAGAGGATTTAAAGTTGTTTGGTTGTAAGTTGATGGCACTTAAGGTTTCTGCTTTGGACTTCTTTGTCAATTTGGAGGTTGTCGACAATGAGATTTGCGTGCGTGTTTTAAAGGACAAGAATGATGAGGAAGGCGTGATGACCAAGAACAGAGAGAAGGTTCAGGATGAAGTAGAGAACAACAGACATAGAATGGGAAAAACGGGTTAGGAGGTGTTGATCGGTAAGAACTCGATGAATAGGTTAAAATGGTTTTCTTTTTCTTTCTAAAATCAAATGTATCAATTGAAATTGTTTATTAAGTTACTAAAATCCAATATATATATATATATATATATATATATATAAAGATATGAAATGATGCATGAGTCACACCTTTACACTATATAATCCAAAGTCTTGTTTATTATTAAGACCATTGACTTTGGATTTAAAACTATTTCCAAAATTCCACATCAATTTAATTGAATGCACCTTGGAAACACTCATTTTCAGAGGAACTATTTTTCTATTTATTCATACGGTAAAAAAAACTATTTATTAGATATTATATATATATATATATATATATATATATATATATATACACACACACATAAACTTAGGATCATGTGAGACAAGACTATTTTTATGAGATACGTAAAACGCGATTTTTACACATGAAATTTCACAACAAAATGTTGTGAAGGTAAAAAAAGCCGAATCTTTGCAGCAAAAACACTGTGAAGGCTACATAGTGTTTTACTGTGAAGTTTCAAGTGTAAAAATCGTATCTCACGTGTCTCACGAAAACAACCTTGTCTCACATGATTCCAAGTCTATGTATATATGTATGTATGTATATATATAGGGGTAAGTTCTTTTGTTAACTCAATTTATGGTATTAACTTTGTAAACCCATCACAACCATTCATCTTGTGAATGAATGAATGACAATTGTAATGACAACTTTGTAATAACTAATAGTATAATACATTATCATCTAAGATGAACATACATATAGATATTATAAATAATGCGAGAGAGATTCAATTACAAACCTTTTAATTAGTATAAACCATTAAAATTAATCTTAACCGTTCATCTAGCATAATGAATATCGTTTTTCATAAATATCTGGCTTGTTTCCTATAAAGTGTTAATCATAATGAATAAACTCTAATTATCTTTCATATATATTCATATCATAATAAATAAACTCATTGTTGTCATAAATATCTAATTTAATTGGTTTGTATTAGTTAGAGGGTTTGTCCTAAACCTACTCCTATATATACAGAGATGAACGATCTGATAGAACCTATAAAAAGAGAGTACTAAAAGGGAAACGTTCAAAAAAGTCCAACCAATTTTTTCAATTTGAATGCTTTAATCCATAATATTTTTTTAATGAAAAAACAAAACCACTCGACATTCTCATTTTGAATGATTAAGTTCTTAAAACTATTTTTTCTGAATGAAAAACCATTTAATTTTCTCATTTTAAATGATTTATTCCCTGAATATTCTTTAATAAATAAACCATTGCATTTTTAAAAATTGGTTACCTATATTCTTTTAAACCAAAAAATGTTATACACAACTGACTAGCAAAAGTTTGATGGGTTTCTCACCATAATGAAAATACATTTTTTGTTTTTCTTCTAGACAAATACGATATTGGAATTTTTTTTCTAAGATCACTTCCAACTCTGGGCCTTTTATTAGTTAGCCCCGGTAAAGCCCCCGGACGGCGTATTTTTTTGAAACGAGGACCTCGGTAACGCGACATAAAGACTCATTCTTCTTATTTATATTTAAATACTATATAGTATCATAAGAATGAAAGATTCTATATGATATGTCCAATGTGAATTGATCTCAAAAAATCCTTCATTACTGCTCAAAGGAGCAGTAATAGGTAGGGATGACATGATCTGAACCCGTGACATTTTATACCCAAAACAAACGCGCTACCAAGCTGCGTTACATCCCTTCCATTGGTCTACAGTATCATTGTAGAGAATTTCTGTCATGTTTTCCACATCGTTATCTCGTCTATTAAAATCTATGATTTTTATGTCCCTGTAGTCCCATATAAAAAGACGGATGGTATAAATTTAGGATAACTTTTCCCGTCGAATCTCTTGCAGGAAATTGATAATCTACAATTTCTAGTTGTCAATTATATCCTTTATTACGACCCAATTCTTGAAATTTGGGACACAAGTATTCARTTAGTTCGGACTTGTTTAGTGTTGAATTGGGACCAAGACAAAAAAAGTTCTTCGATCGAAAAGGCCTGTGCTTCCTTTGTTGAAATAAGGATAAATGGTTTGATTAGATAATTTCTAAGAATCGACTTATCAAAGTCACTTATTTCGTATACCGGAAAAAGGAACGATCTGTCAGGTTCATGATTGATCTCTGAGCATGGATCAGACCACGCTAATGTTAATCCGTTTTCTTACATTTATTCCTATTCCAAGGCAAGGATTCTTCCATGGTCTTAATCATTTAAAATGAGAAAGTTTAATGTTTTTCATTCAAAAAGTAGTTCAGATTCTTAATCATTCAAACGTAAATTTTAGAGACTGAATCATTTAAAATGAGAAAGTTTAATGTTTTTCATTCAAAAAGTAGTTCAGATTCTTAATCATTCAAACGTAAATTTTAGAGACTGAATCATTTAAAATGAGAAAGTTGGTTGAGTTTTATTGGACTCTTACCATTATAGAACTTATCATAATCGTTCGATAGAGTTGATACAACATACGTGATTAAAAAAACCATGTGAAACAAATACTTTGATATTGGTTTTCACAGATTTTTAACAGTTTATTGCTCTCATTTGATTATACGCTTCTTAAAAATGTTTAATACGTTAAGAACTAATGAAACATGTTAGAGGCAGACCTGTAATATTTTTAAGTGGCGGCATAATTTGACCATATAAAACGAAACTGTGGTTCTTTTGTACAAAATTATCATTGTTCTGTTGGTTAGTTCATTGTCTTTTGTATATGAAGACATGTGTTCAAGTCTTTTATTCCAAAAAAACCAGAAATATTATCAACTTGAAACTAAAAGCTAAAACCAAAAACAAAAATGATACAAATAGAATTCGAACCCACACCTAAAAAGGAGAGAAAAGACCATACAAACTAACACTAACAAGAGAAACTTGTGTTATTATTACAGTTATATATATTCACACTTAACAAGATAATAGAGTGTCATATTTCAAGACCCTAAACTTTTACACAACGAACAGATGAACAAAGTACATGTTCACAAGTTATATTCTAAAAAATAATATCACTTTGCGTTCTAATTTTAGATGAAATTAATTAAATGGTTAAAATTGGTTCTCATAATAAACCAAGCTTCTGATATTCCCCTATCTATATTGTATTATAAATCATTTTATAAAAACTCTTAAAAATCATCTTTTATACATGAAGTACTGTTTATTGATGCATGTTACTTAAAATTCAAGATTACAAGTAAATTATGCCTAAATACAACTTATTAAGCTTCATATTGGAATTCATGTAACTAACTGTAGATAAATATAATCAAATACAAGATAAAATTCTCATTTTAAATATATCTAAAATATAATTAAGATAATTATTGAGTTCTAACAAAATACTTAGTTATTATTTTTATAAAAATTATATTATCAAATCAAAAATAAATTATTTCGTCATTAAACATAAATTAAATTATAATAAAAAATTGAATTAAAGAAATTACACAAAAAATGAGAACTTTTATATGTTGTTTTTTTTTAATTTTTATGATATCTTCAAATTTATATTTTATTAAGAATATATATTATTGTTTGCTCAAACCACATAAATTGGTATTATAACATCGACAGAGGCCAAAAAAAATAAAATGAAACATTAAAATTAAGATATATCTCGTTGCATTGCACGAGCACCCTTCTAGTGATATGTAAGTCTTATGTTTGTGACAATATCAAAATATTACTACTTAATTTTTTTGACACAAAAACCGTGAAAATCTTAATAACTACTGAAATTTCATCATAATGTGACTTAACAAGTTTAAACGTCATAGAATTTTATTGACCAAACTAATGAAATTTATCTGATTTATATAAAAGTGATATTTTATATAACCTCATCGTAGATTTGAGGATTCAAAGTGTTCGTACCACGGTGCCAAGTAATAATAGAAGTGAAAATTTACCACCTATACATCAAAGGTTGGATTCCAGTAAAAAAAAAAAAAAGAATTAAAGTGATAAACGTAAGAAAATGATCATCGTCTTTAGATGAGATCAGAATTAGATGTACCGAGATGAGACGCACTGGATCAATCCCCATATCAATCACAATTCATGGATGAGTTTGAGATTAAAGATGATCAAGAGTTCAAATTCCTTCTTACACTTCTCAATTTAACTTTTTTTTTTCACACTACTCTTCCTCTATATATCAATATGTGTAAAAATATTTTTAAGATGATGATATTACTTTTGGAATTAATATTGACGTTTAGAAAATTACAAAAATACCCTCGCACCTATAAAAAATGTTCAACAAGACCCCCTTAGAAAGCAACCGACAGCGGCAATTTATTAAACATAAGAATTAAAAAGGGGGAAATTTCTACTAAAATTATCATAAAATGGAAAAAAGTTATATTTTATTTTGGGCAAATTTCATGAAAAAGTAATGTAATTTAACTTGATTCATATTTTAGGTAACGTACTTTCAAAACTTTCATTTTTGTACCTAAGATGTAAAGTTTTAAACATTTAAGTACCCGGATAACTGGTTGAAGTATTAACCGATTATCATGCTGATGTGGCGAGTAATATGGTATCCAACTCGGTATTATTTGCTGACATGGTCAGTGACGTGGATTTTTATTAATCTAAAATTAGTCTTCTTTTTTTTAGTCTAAAATTAATCTTCACCGGGTTATTCGGGTACTTAAATGTTTAAAATTTTACATCTTAGGTATCAAAATGAAAGTTTTAAAAGTACTTTACCCAAAATATGAATCAAGTTAAAGTACGTTACTTTTTCATGCAATTTACCCTTTTATTTTTAAGGAATTAAAAAAATTAAATAAAAATATAATAAGTTAAACGAGTTAAATGGTTTAAAAATAGTCCAATTATATTTTAAATCGTTAAAATCTCACTATAACAAAATTGGTTTTATATAAAGCCATCAATTTTTTTAAGTATCGTAATAGACTGTTTTATAAGTCAAAAAAACGTCTTATTTGAAACGTTGTATTAAGTTTACAGAACATTTTTGGAGACATAACAAGTTTTTTAGAACACTTTTAATACAAAAAATCATATTAACTATTTTGTAGGAAACTTCTAAACCCATCTTTTTCTAGAACACTTTTTTTTATATAAAACACATTTTCAAATGGTGTCTTATAAAATAGTTAAAATAACTTTTTACAATTCTAAAATATGTACTACAAACTTATTACAACGTCTTTAAATAAAACGACTTAATTTGTAGTATTTATTATAAAATAGAACTCTTAAAAAAATTTACATCCTATAAACCCATTTAGTTTCATGAAGTATTCATTCAAATGATTGGACGTTATTTTAATAATATCTTTGATAACAACATTTTATATATTTTAAATATCCAATGAAAAGCATGTTTTACCTAACTTAAAGTTTATTGATTTTGATCTTAAAGGTTGTTTGGCAGTTGCTGAATAATTTGATATAGAATGATTAAGAGACTTTTATGATATAGTGCAAAATAAAATATAATTGTTTGGTAATTGTTTACAATGAAATTAGGACGCTTAATGGTTAAAGGAGGCCTAAGATACAAAATCATTCAGATGTTTCTAGAACCATTAAGAAACATTTTTTTTTTTGCCAAACAAGATTCACCTCTTAACGATTCAAATGTTGTCTCTTAATGGAAATATTAAGAGGTAAACAAACAACCCCTTAATCATATATCAAATCGTTAGAACATCCATATTGATGGAACCTCTAAAAATCTCATTTACCATTTTTTTTTCTGTCACATAATTGTCAGCTCAACAAATTATCTCACTTTCTGTTTTTAAATTTATAAAATGAAATATTATTATATAAATTTAATATATGTATATAGTATAAAATTATAAAAAAAATTCTTACGATTTATTAATTTTAATTTGTTAATCAATATTTGGTTAACATACCTGAAAAAAATTTAAAATATAAATATAATTTTATACTACAATTTAAGATGTGCAAAATTACAAAAGTAATTATTGTTTATAAAAAAAATAACATTAAATAACAAATATCATCATTTGTAATAATTGTATATGTTTTTTTTAAATAGAAAAGATATTTATCATTATTAATTTATGATTTATAAATTAATTATATATACATATAAGTATATGAAAAATAATCTAAATATATGAGATAATTAAAAAAAAACTTGTACAAAAGTTTACAATAAATGAAAAATAAAACAATAATCTATGTTTCAGAGTAGAGATTCTTGTAAAAACCACAAGAAAGACCTTACCAAAAACCTCCATTGTGGATGTTTTTTTTTATTAACCTGGATATCCAACTCGCTATGTGAGCCGACTAATCTCAGGACGACCACCTTGTTTTGCAGATAGCCCGAAGTCACCACATTTGAACCTCCGTGGCCACAAGGGGATTTTTATTCCTCATTGGATTTGAACCTGAGACTTCCTGGTACTTTTAACCTTTAGAATCAAGTTCAAACCAATCAAACGCCACCCTTGTGGTTCATTGTGGATGTTTTTATAGAATAAGTCTTATTTTCAGAAGAAGAAAAACAAATTATTTGCATAAAAATGGTAAAAAAAACAACAAACTCATAAAACATCATGTGAAATAATGATGAGTTAAAAGCAAAGGTGTGTTCATCTTTTCTTTTGGTGTGTTGTATAACTAAGGGTATTTTAGTCACTTTAAAAAAAGAAAAAGGAAAAAAAGTAAACAAAGTGCCTTGTGTAATTATATGCTCAATAACTACAAATCCATCTTTTCTTTCTACATGTCTAAACAATAAAGCATTTAATTTCCATATTTGTATAAAATTCGGTCGTATAGTTATAGTTACGTATGCTTGAAAATCAGATATAAAATGTGTTAATTTTAGTATATATGATTCTGTGTGATTTCAGTTAAATATTTTATAATGAAAACTCTGATGTTTTTATCTGGATTTAGATTAATTAAATCAACTGGTTAGCTTCAGAGTTAAAATTGCATATCTGTCCTTTATTATTATTATTGTTGTAATTGAATTAATTGGTTTATTTTGATTTAGTCTTAATGAGTTTCTCTTTCAATTATTTCAAATATTTATTAAATTAATTATGTTATAGATCAATATTTATTATATTTTTTTTAAAAACAAATTATTATTAATGAACTTATAAATAATCATTGAATTACTTGTCATCTTACGAAACTAGAGATCCGGAATTCGTAATTCCATTGAATAATATCAATTTTTATTTGTAAATAATGTATTATTTTTTATAATAAAAAGTTTTATATAGTTGGAGTGATGGCCAAAAACCGGTCTTGGGCCGGGCCGGCCCAGCCCCAACGGGTTTTAAGAATTCTCATAACCGGCCATAACTGGTCATGGCGTAACCGGTCCTGGTCCCGATCAAAAAAGTTGAGTCGGATCAAGCTTTATTGTAACCGGTTATGTGCCGTCGGTCCCGGTCATTAAAAAATATTTTTTTTAATTTTATTTTTTTAATGATATATTTTAATACATTATAAAATTTGTAATTGAGTCACTCAAAGACACTTTAAAAATGCGTTTTAATATGATTAAAATAACAGTGTCTTACAAAATATAGCCAGAAACCGATAATTGTGAACGTTTTTTGCGTTTTTTGCGAATCGAGAACTTGGTATGTAAATCCCTCAACCAAGACACTTATATATAGTGTTTAGAAAGCAAAAAATACAAAAACTGCCCAAAAAAACGACTGCATTTTTTAAAAAATAGCTACATTTTTTAAAGATCGGGTCGGGCCGGGCCATAACCGGTCCCAGCCCCGCGAAACACCCCAAATCCATAACCGGTCTCAGATTTCGGTCCTATAACCAGTCCCGGACCGGGCCGGACCTGTTTGGCCATTACTAAATCCAACACATGCACGAAACTTAATCGATTCAGATATTATAATTAAGAAAACTGTTATATGTTGTCAATAAGCCCATGGGCACCAAATCTGGCAATGGGCTTCAAGTCAATATGTCCTTGAATCATATCTATGATAAACATTATAGTAGAAAATATCACAAACTAATAAGTTTTTTTATCAGCAGCTTAATAAATTTAATACGATATACAATTTATTTAGTAATTTTTAAGGGTGCTTTATGCAGAACGTCGGGTTTTTCCAAACCCGTCACACCCAATAAAAATTTACACTCCTTCCATCTAAAAAAAAGACCATTCTTAATCTATACAGACATATTAATCGACACATACATTTTTATTTGTACAGATTGGTGGAAAACCAACCAAACAGACTCTTACTTTGTATTATAATAATATGATCTGATTATTTTTAAAAGCAAGACAATAATATTGAAAAGAAAACGTGAAAGTACAAGAAAACAAAAGATACAAATTCTACAAGAAGTAGAAAACAAGTCGTTACCCAACAAAAAGAGAGATGAAACACATAGCATAAGCTTGAAACAAGATTAAAGCGGATACAACGGAAACAAAACAAAGCCAAACCAACAACAATACAAACCAACCTAAGCTAGCAACCAGTTGCACTTAGGGGTGTTCATCCAAATCGTCAAACCGATGAAATCGCCCACATCGCACTGCACCACAGTGTAAAGCACGGTTTAGAACTTTCACGATGCGGTTTGCATTTGCGGTTTATGGTTTTGAGTTATCAAATCGCGGTTCAAACGATATTGCACCGCATATTTTGTATATATATTTTTAATTTTATAATATATATATATATATATATATATATATATATATATGTATATATATATATATATGTGAGTGTGTGTGTGTGTGTGAGAGAGAGAGAGAGAGAGAGAGAGATTTATTATTTATGTAATATTTTTGGACTTTGCATTTTGGACTTGGAGTTTAATCCAATTGGCAATTTCAATGAATTAACTTACTAGTTTTGGACTATTTTTAATTATGCAATATGTATTTGGGAATCGGATGTATTAAAACTCTTTTTAATACGACCACTTTGTCGTTGATTTTATAATATATTTTTAAACTTATAAATTTCAGATTGTAGACATAAAGTGCAATAGGGACAAACCGCATAAACCGCACTGTACTGCATTTTATGGTATGGTTTGGTGTGGTTTGAGATTTATGCAGTGCGGTTTACAGTTTGAGAAAATGCTCAAACCGCATATATTATGCGGTTTACAATTTGACCCTAAACCGCACCGCAAACACCCCTAATTGTAGTAAAAAGCACAACCCTACATATGTCCAACAAAACCTTGCCATGTTATAATCGTAGAATTTTTAAACAACTTTAAAGAAATGGTAACAACCTACCAATAAAAAAATTAAGAACATGATTCGCTTTAAGAAATCAATTGCGTGTTCTACTGAATTTATTAATTTTGTGGACCCTATTTATGGTTCTATTAACGTTATAAGTCATATCATAATTATAAGATGCTAAAATCATATTGAATATATTCCAAAACGCTCGTGATTGTCATGTCGTTTTAATCTAGTCATCAAGCAAGCGACCGAAGGTCACAAGTCACAACTAACTGATTTTTATAGGAAAACAAGAGTGTTTACACATTTATACATGTTTATTGCGTGATTAAAACAACATGATTGGATATAACTGCAATTCATGTCTTGAAATAAAATACAGAATTTTTGTTAAGGGTGTGCTAAGAAGCCCTTAAATTGTTGATGGTCTTTAACCAAACTAAGGAGCCGTTTACCTAAATGCTTACTCAGTAAGTGCTTAACATTAGGAGTCAACATTATAATTTATTTTATTGGGTAAGACTGTAGTATATCAAAATGTATCATATGCAACAATTTACCTGGTAAGTGCTTACCCGAGTAAGAGTCGTCATCCTCACTTACCAGGCAAGATTTTTGGCCCTTGTCATTTTCATCCGGTGAGGAAAATTACCCGGTAAGTACTTATCGTGTAAGTGTTAGTAAACCGCCCCTAATGCTAGTTACAATTTTTTTTCACTCATTGATTATAAATTGAAAATTCAGTAAATTGCTGGGTTAATATTGTAATATAAGTTTTCTGATTTTGTTATGCATTTATACTGTCAATGTTTATATGTTACATAGAGCTGTGTATTTAGTGTTTACATACAACTTTAAATAAATCGAGTATTCTTATATACGGTAATGATTAGGCGATTTGTACGGTGAATTATAATGGACGAAATCATCAGACTTCATAGCATGTCTTGTCCTCTTAGAAACCATTTTAGGATCGACAACATCAACATGATAGCCCAAATGGTGAACTTGTCGGATCAGAATTGTATGGTTGTTTTACGACAACTTTGTGTTTTCTTCATACTCTTTCTATTGTCATTACTGGAAAAATCTACCTAAAGCTTGTTAGCCTGCCAACATTTTGATCTGATTCCATGGATTGTACACGTCCATAACAGATGTTAGGTCTTTCATTAAATCAAGGGTATTTGGATTTTTTTTAATTATCTTTAAAATTTTATATTAAAAAATTTATGGTAATATTTTATAGAGAAAATTATGTTTTTTTTGTTTCTATGCTTTTGAAAATACAATTTTCATCCCTATAGTTTATAATTTATTATTGTTTCTTTCTTATAATTTAAACTTTATTGCTTTTTTTGTCCCTACAGTTTATAGTTTATTTCTATTTTAGGGGTCGTTTACTAAACATTTACTTGGTAAGTGCTATTATCGGATAACATGAAAAGGGTCAAGAATCTTATCAGGTAAGAGCAATGAAAAGGATAGAGAGTCTTACCCGGTAAGTAAGGATGACGACTCTTACCCAATTTACCAAATGAGAGTGTCCCGTCTCATCAACTCTCTTAATTACAATTCCAACCCCTGAATTATAGGAAGGTTTACACATACAACCCTAATCTTTCATAAAAATAGCATTACCCTGCATCCATTTCCATTGTCATATATATTCATAGAGATGGCCCATTAAAGAGAACATATAAAGCCCATTACAAAATTGATTCAACCCCCTTTTCAATTTGTACATTAGGATGAAGAAACTAAATTTTCATCTATATTTTTTCAATTAATTCAAGATATTTAATCAAAAATTATTTTGCGTATACGGTATAATGCATGCGAAAAACACCATATATAATATGTATGCCGAAATTACGACATGTTCGTATTTTTTTTAGTTACAAATGGTCATTATAAATATCTTGTTACACTAATCATTTAAAACGAGAGAGTTTATTGAGTTTTGTGTAATTTTTTCTTTAATTAATTAATATAAAGAATACTTGTAACGAATTTTTCATATTAATCTATACTATATTATAAAACATTTGATAAAAACTCTTAAAACCATTTTTTATGCATGAAATACTGTTTGTTGATGCATATTACTTAAAATTCAAGATTACAAGTAAATTGTGCGTAAATACAACTTACTAAAGCTCCTTGTTTGAATTCGTGTAACTAACTGCGGATCAATATAATCAAATAAAAGATAAACATCTCATTTTAAAATATAAAAAAATCTAAAATATAATTAGGATAATTATCGAGTTCTAACAAAATAATTAATTATTATCTTTATAAGAAAATTATATTATTAAACTAAATATAAATTACTTCGTTATTGAACCTAAATTAAATTATAATAAAAAATTGAATTAAAAAATTACACAAAAAAATGAGGAATTTTAAATAGTTAATTTGTTATTAATATCGATATATTTTTGTCAACTTTTTATGATATTGAAAAATAAAAACATCATTATTTTTTTCAAAATCACATAACACTATATTATAATATCGACTGAGATAAAGAATAAAATGAAATATTAAAATCAAAATGTATCTTACTCCATTGGACGAGTATTCTTCTAGTTATTATAAAACATATAGATTAAGCACTTAAAATCATTTATTATGCACAAAGTACAATTAATAAATGCACATTACTTAAAATTCAATATTACAAGTTTACATTGCATGAATACAAATTCTAAAGCTTTATATTTATATCTATCGGTTAAATTGATATCGATATCTTGACAATTAACAGAGAAACATAATATCTAATACCGGATAAATATCTCATTTATTTAATTAGATGTAGTATCGTTTTATCTTCAAATTTAAAATATCTTAGATATAGTTAATATTTTAGTAAAACAAATATATCAAAAGATAAACATTTTATTTGTTTTTAATTTAAACCAGTATTGATAATTTTGTTTTTAGTTTTTTATCGGATTACCATAACGTATGTATTTAACTATTTATGTTTATCAAAACACGTTACTTAATATTAAAGATTTCATGTTAATGATGTATATATATAATTTTATAAAGCTTAATATTTGGATTCATATAAATAATGGATAAAATACATCAAATATAGGATAAACATGTTATATATTTGAATGTACTGAACTAACTGATAAACATAATCAAATATATGATAAACACAGTTTCATTTTGAATTTAAATTATATAAATATAACTAACTTTTTAATTAAACATATTATATGAAAAATAATTATTCTATATTATGTTATCGGATTATCGTTAATCAAAGCACATTATTTGAGATTTAAGATTTCATGTTAATGATGCACATATATAGCTTCGTAAAGTTTTATATTTAAATTCATATAAATAATGGATAAAATATAATCAAATACATGATAAACATGTTATATATTTGAATGCATTGAACTAACTGATAAACATTATCAAATACAAGATAACTACAGACTCTTTTTAAATTTAAATTATTTAAATATACCTAGTTTTTTAATCAAACAAATTATATGGAAAATAATTATTTTATTGTTTTTAATTTCATATCTATTTTCTTTAATTTGATATCTATATTTATACATGAAACTGATAAACATAATCAAATATAAGATAAACATCGCATATCAATTTTTAATTAAACTTTATTACCGCTTTATCTTTAAAGATTTTCTCACATTTCCGGCATTTCTTTTCTCCCGTTGTTATCAAAATTTACTTAACATGTTTATTTTTTATTCATAGAAAAAATTGTAATAAATAACAATAAAAGATGTATTATATGAATTTTGAAATTACATTTATACTAAAACCAGTCCAAAACTTTCTCACTCTTAAGGTTCGAGTTTTCGAGTTCATTATCAATCCCTTACAACCTTAAAGGTATTTGAAAAGCGGTTGTCTGGAATGTTGAGTGTTTTATTTGGAGGGGAAGGAATGTTTGTGTCTGTAAAAGGGCTGCTTTGACCTTGGATATATCTGGTGATATCAAATCTCAGTCCTACTGTTAGGTTTCTTTATGACATCTGCAACAGATTCTCTAAAACATAGAAAATTAAGGTTTTATTCTCTGTATTATTCTAAAAAAAATAGAAAAAAGAACATGAAAAAACTACAAATTTAGAAAATTTTCTAGAACTTCATCTCATGAGAGATAATGATTTTTTATTCATTTCCACCAATTATTATTGAAATATTATTATGTAATATAAAGTTTTTTTAAAACTGTATTGGGATGATAAAATCAGATAATATTTTATTAATGTAATTATGTTGAGATCTCTAAAATAAAGAATTTGTTAGAGTTGAATGTAATTTGTTGAATTTCATTTATCTATTTAAGAGAAATTATTGACAATCTGTCGGAGATGCCCGAAAGACACAAATCATTCATTAAATCATGGACTAATTGGATTGGCTCTCCGCACATGACTTCAAATTAATTACTTATAGACGTTGGGCTTTCGTGTTTTGGTTTTCTAGGGGTGTTGCGAGTTTTTGGTTTTGTGTTCTTTTTTGTTTCGTTAGAGCATTTCTAACAGATGGAGAAGTAAATAGTCAAAAGAATCATCGAGTTTTTTTTTTCATTCTTACGGTAATTAAATTACAAGATAACTATAAATTGTTCATTCTCTCTAACGACTATTAATTTTTTTTTTCGATGAGGGGAGTTTTTTTAATCCGTTTTTTGTTTTTTACCCAATTAAAATCGATTTTTATGATTTAGGTCTTTGTGAGTTTTGGTTGGATAAAAAATCGTTTAACCCGATTTTTAATGACCATCAGAGGGACCAAATTTGTAGTTTACTTTTAAAATAAATCAAAATCTAGGAAAAACAAAGATTTTCTCCACATAACCACAAGGGTGGTACCTGATTGGTTTGAGCTTGACTCCAAATATCAAAAGTATCAGGAGGTCGCAGGTTCAAATACAAAGAGAGATAAAAATCCCCTTGTGGCCACGGAGGTTCAAATGCGTGACTCCGGGCTATCTGCAAAGCATATGGTTGTTATGAAATTATCGGTTCGGATAACGGGTTGGATATCGAGGTTAATAAAAAAAAAAAGATTTTCTCCACATTTGATTTGTGAAAATACTTTCGAAGATTTAAATCAGAAAATTCCGTTTTGGGAACTAATTTAGCCAACAATAAAGTGGCACGTGGCAGAAGATGCATAGGTTGAGAGTGTACATTTGGAAGACAGACAATAGTGGTGGACCGTAATAAAAGGGTCAATAGTTTTTTCCTTTTTTCTGTTGGGTAAAAACGGTGTCGTATATGGTCAATGATTGACTGAGATGGGATTCTCGTGAGTGTACCATTGTGTCAGTCCAGCTGGATTCCAACGCCGTGATGGGTTCTGTGTTACTGTCTAAACGGTGCCTTGTTCTTTGCATTTGCATGTAAATAAAAACTCTTTATCATCTTTGATTAAAAATGTTAAATTTTAATACTCTCCGTTAAGGGTGTTCAAAAATCCGACCAACCCGATCAATCTAACCTAATCCAACATAAAATAACTCAATTTGAAGCAATTCGATGTTTAATCGAGTTATAAAATTGTCAAACCGTAGGTATTGAGTTTATATTAGGTTGCTATTATTTGAACCCAACTAAACCCGATGAACCTGATATCCTTTTATTTCTTAGATTTAATATGATTGTTGAATTTCTATTGATATGTACATTAGACAATTATACTATCATGTATGCTCTTCATATACACATATTTTCAATCTAATCACATCTTTATATAACTCATTCGTATATATGTTCAGTAACTGTGAACATATATATATATATAAATTGAGAAAATTAACTGAATGTGATATACGTAAGAAGTATGATAAGTTATATCAAATGGTCGATGATGAAAAATAAATTATGAGTAAAGAAATAATATATTCTAAGTTATAAGAATATTTTAATGTATCAAAGTATCGACCCCGACCAACCCGTACGGATTGGGTTGGGTTAAGATTTTTCAAACCACAAGCATTGGATTGGGTTGTTCAAATGTCTTCAACCTGATCAACCCAACCCCTGAGCACCCCAATCTCCGTCTTTTGTTATAAAACAAATGTTTATATTATTATTTTTTATTTTATTTTTAAATAATTTAAAATTAAATATCCACCTCTTCACTTTATCCTTAGGAGATGAATAATATTTTTTTTCTTTATAATTAAAGGTAAATTTATTATTTTATTAATTAAAAATATAAGTAATTACACATTCTTAAATATATTCTTCACATGTATTTTTATAAACTAGTGGTGTACCCGCGCGATGCAGCGCGGGTAAATCACAATTTTGAATATGGTAAGAACTAAAAATCTTACTCGGTAAGAACGAGGCAAGGACTGAGAGTCTTACCTGGTAAGTGAAGGCAATGACTCTTACCACGGTCAGCTCTTACCGGATAAATTGTTGCATAGAAAGTCGTTTTTGTTGACTAAAATCTTACCCGGTAAGTAAATGATAATATTGAATTTTACCAGATAAGTGTTTGATAAACGGCACCAAAGTTTTACAATACAATATAATGTATACAAAAACTTATTTCTAATTGAAAATCCATGTAAGAGCCTTAATAACAATCTTACTCGCTTGCTTGACCATATTCTTAGTACCGGTAGTTTGGCACGTTGATATTTTAGTCAAACTTGAAGTAAAGAATGGCATCCCTTGTGAGAGACATATTTCAATTCATGAGAAAATGTATTTGCAAAAAGTAAGCAGACTAAGAAAAGTTGGTTATATGGTTTTAATATCATAAGCATACAAGCTTCAAGTAGTAGATGATATATGAAGGTAGTGGGTTACCAGGAGGTTTAATTGGTCAACATATCTTAACAAACTACATGAATGAAAATGAAAAAGCAAAGCATGAATCATTTTATTAAATACAAGAAACTTACTCCTGTAAATTGCAGTGTTCTAACCATCCCCACTTTTGCAATCTTGGGAGGAAACTGTATTATATGAACTTACATGATATAATGAGCCCCAAAGCTAGCATCACTACAAGAAAAATAACCTTTAGAGAAGATTCTGTTTTGTACTTAAAATTCTTAAAAGCTTCTCTAAAGGCTTTAGAGAAGCTTTTCATTTCCGTCAACAAGTTTCTCTATGTAAGGGTAGGTAAAAGTTTTAGGGACGGTTTTCGAAGGGTATGTTTTTTGTAGCTTTTAGAGACTTTTTTAGGGCTTTAGATACACTTCAAAACTTCTCTAAAGGTTAGTTAACTTTTTTATAAAAACTTCTCTAAATGTATTTATTAGTGACACTTTTCAAGTATTAATGACGGTTTATAAACGTCTCTAAAAGGTGTTTTCTGAGAAGGTTTACAAAAAAACTTCTCTAAAGATATTGGCTTTAGTGACATTTTACCTAAACCTTCTCTAAAGATATTGGCTTTAGTGACATTTTACCTAAACCTTCTCTAAAGATGTCCTTTAGTTACACTCTACAAATCTTCTCAAAAGATTATCTTTATATACAAATAATCAAAACCTTCTCTAAATCTTATCTCTAGATACACTTTTAAAATATCAATTCTTTCTCTAAAGGGCATGTTATTATTATTTTTCATCCATATTCAAGATCTATATTTGTATATAATTATATATTATATTAATCAATAAAAACAACATAAAAATCTCAAAGCAATAAATTGATATAAATTTATAATATAAAAAAATAAGTTCAAAACAATCCCCAACATTCAATCAWTCTATAAATCCATTTTCTAACATCCGCCCTAAACTCCTCGCAAAACTTGATACTCTACCTATCACCTGCCATCTCTTTTCTAACTTTTTTATAGTCTGCGTGAGTAGAACCACGTTTGTTACTTTGCCTAGATGATGAAGCCTCGTCTGATTGCAAGGTGTCTGCAAAGGTGTTAGCCATAATGCAATAATTTCATGTGAACCGCTAACTGTGACAATTTCCCTCTTTATCTACAAGTCAATAAGCCATCAGAACATTTCAATAGCATAGTTATAGTATGTAAAAATTTGACTGTTTTACTACTTTGATGGATGATCAACAATCTAATTGTGATGGTTATAGTATGTAAGATAGTGTGTGCATCTGCAGCTGTGTGATCATGATTAGTATGGGAGAACGTAAAACCTTTAATAACCCGCATGTTCTCAGAAGAGTAGTGTTCTGTTCTTCTAGCTAGATTTGCTTCTAATTTGGACTGCAAAACGTAAATGTTTAAAGAAAGAATAACATATTAGCATGTATTAAGTCAATGGATCAGTTTGTAGACAGGGTTTAGTGCAACARCTATAAGATAATTTCTTTTAGAAAATGGGTATTGACATTATCCAAGTTCTTTCATCGATATCTATACCCTGCAAATCCCAGATTCTAAGCATAAAATGGTAGTACTTTGTGCTTTATGATTTCTAATTAAGATATAGGTCTAAATGCTTATTGGYGTAGTATAGCTTACTGGTGAAGTGTTTCCATGCTATTTTTGCTWATCTTCATTTAGAGCATATATGGAGCCTGGGTAAATATTTTACACTGCAGGCACATATTTTCTGTTATCTTTCATGAAGTACTTATTGAACATTAGAAACTCCAGCAAAACAATTTCTTCAACAACTCAAGTGAAAGATTAAGATCATAGATAACATAAAATCATATCAAAACAATACAACAACTAAACCCTGGGAGTGGAAAAAAGAACCTGATGAGATTTTTGAACAATTTTAGTTTGTTAACAGGACTGTGTTGCTCTCGTTTGAACAGATGGATGGCTTTGTATTCATAATCAAGTCCTGTTGGCAAACGACAAACAACAAACTCAAGTTAAATATCTGTAATTGAAATGCTTATTAGGAGCGTGTACAAACCAACACAATACGCAATCTCAGGAGAAGAGAAGTGGGAAGAGAAGTGGTAATAAGAATTCACTTACGTAGGAGTGATGGTGTCTGCCCATTGGTGTAGCCAGTCTACTGAAATCCACCAAAATGACTCCACAGATGATTGAACAGAGGCTTCAGAGATAACTGACTGAACCTCCTGTCGTCGCTCTGCAATGAGAGCCAATTTGGCCTCTTTCTTTGTTTTATATTGCTGACAAGATTCAAGATATGACTTATTCAACTCATTGACTTCCTTCATAAGATGAGATGGAAGATAAGCATCAGTTTGCAAAGAAATGGAATTTCCATCCTTCGGTATCCCTC
>NC_037532.1:33151126-33161312 GCF_001531365.2 Cynara cardunculus var. scolymus
TCAGAGAGAGAGAATCGTGAGAAATGGCGGAGAGAAGTTCCGGCCAAATCCATATATCTCTGGTGATGTAGATCTAGAACCAATTTAGAACTGGTTTCCGTTTCGTTTTTCGTCCGTCCGTTCCTCTGCAGCTTTTGGAAGTTACAGAGAGAAAGAGAGAGTGAATGAAGGAGGAGGAGGTGCTGGTTCGGTGGTGGGGATGGTGTTTAAATCGATAAAGTAAAAGTTGATATGTTTGAAATTTTGAATTTGAATTTTGAATTTGAAATTGGAAAGTAAAAGTTGTACATTATGCTTTATAATTTGTACTTAAGAGTTTTTTGAAATTTATGTATAAAATGGTAGTACTTTGTGCTTTATTGTTTGTAATTAAGATAATGGTGTAAATGGTTATATATGTAGTATAGATTTGTTTAGTTTTTTGGATTTTTCTTTTTTCTTTTTTCTATTTTTTCTCAATGTATTTACAAGTTTTTATAATTTATTAAATACAAAAATAATCTTCATCAATCAATATTATCATATTATTTTAATTTCTAGCATTATTTTAAATAAATTATATAATTTATGAATTTATTTTGTCTTTACCCTCCTCTAAATCAAGAGGGTTAAAATAGAAAAGTAAAAAAGAACCTTGACTTCATTGTCATAAAATATTTTAAATTATATTTGAAAATATGAAAAACATTTGATCGATAGGGTTGGGTTTCAGAGAAAAAAATAGTTAAACTGAGAAGTGTAAGAAGTGATTTTTATCCTTGGATGGACATCAGGATGAGATGCACTGAGGTACACTGAATCAATCCCCGTATCAAGCATGATTCATGAGTAAGTTTAAGACTAAAGTTGATCAACGGTCTAGATCCCTTCTTACGCTTCTCAATTTAAATATTCTTATCACATGATCGTTCCCTTGATTGATGATATTAGTAAGAGTAAACTATGATTTTTGTTCATATCGTTTCTTACTTATAACTATTTTCCTTTCCAGTCTTTAAAAATTAATTTTATTATGGTTTTCATTTCATTTTGTTTTTCATCATTGAAACTAAAGGCCCGTTTACTAAACACTTACCTTGTAAGTGCTTACCGGTAAAATTTAACATTATCATTTAGTTACCGGGTAAGATTTTAGTCCATCAAAATGATATCGTATGCAATAATTATCCGGTAAGTGTTTACCATGGTAAGAGTCGTCGCCCTCACTTACCGAGTAAGACTCTTGGTCCTTGTCTCGCTCTTATCAGGTAAGATTTCTAATCCTTACCATATTCATTCAATAAAGTAATGTGACTTGGTGTTCACTTACCCGAGTAAACGTTTGGTAAACGGCCCCTAACTCTGCTAAAAACTCTATTAAGTGAATATCATTTGTACATACGTACAAAAAGGTAAAATATATTTATTATTTATTTATAGTAATAGAGTGTAATATACATCTGATGGTTTTTATAAGATTTTAATTTTCAATACATTCAACACACTATCAAGGGGTGCAAACAGCAATGCATTTCCAATTTCATCAACTTTTTTTATAGTCTTTTATTTTGATCATTTTATCTGTCACACCTCCTTTCCTTGTTTTTTGTGCACACCTCTACAGAACCATGGTATGTCTTTTTTATTATGCACATTTATTTTCGAACGAAAGAAATATCAAATTTACATTATTTATCATAGTAGAACTACTTGTTTCCAACTAATTAGTGTTAAATTATGTATTTAACATTTATTTATGAATTTAGCATTTAACTATAAATTTTATTTTTTTGAAAGACCAACCATTTTATTAGAACCGAAAGGAAGGTAGAGAAATGTGAAAAAGCTTTTGCATGTCGCATAATCGACCTGAAACAAACATATACAAAATAAGGCTAAACTAAACTACTCCAGCCAGAAATAACAAAAACCAACAACAACAAACAAGATCACCTAGGAAAAAAACCGGGATGCCTGCAACAGAAATAACTCAGGGCACAACAGAGGATTTAAAAATGGGACAGTGAGAGAAAGACCCTACGGTGAACAAACTTTCGGAATTCTTTTTGAAATCCAGTTGTAAAATCTATTTTGTATACCTGCAAATAAAAGGATTGCAGATGACGATTTACTCCAGAGATGGCCTCAAATTCCAGCAAAATTTAGTGTAAATGAATATAGATACAAGAATAGATATTGACTGATAAGCAAAGTTTAAAATGATGTGAGGTGTGGCGGTGACCTCAACCATAAGTTTTACATGTCACGACTCACGATGAAGATGCGACGTTTTTCATAATATGACATAAGGTGGTAAATTTGTATGTCATGTATATATACATATACTTTTTCTATTTTATTATTCAATAATATAATGATATTAATAAAAATTATATTCATATTAGAAGAAAGAAAAAACATATATATTAACTACTATTATAGGAAGAGTTTTTGATCATATATTTAAAATAGAAATTCAGAAGGGTATTTCAACTTCATTTTAACTGTAACTCCATAAAATACGTAAATACATAAAATTGTGAGTCATGTGATTAGGTGAGTTTGTAAAAATATAAAATTTAAAGTTAAAAATGTTAAAACAGAAAAGTTAAAAGAAAAGAAAATTAATTTATGTAAAAAAAAATTGGAAAAAAGTCATGCCTTGACAAAAGCGTGCGTCGTGGCATCTCAAAACGCCATGACATGAGCCACGCCTTACACAAAGGTTACAGATCTTTTTTTTGAAGTATATAATATTTATATACATCAATTGCAACAAATAAACTCACACACCCTCCTCACCGTTTGTGAGGTTTGAACCCTTGATCTGCTAGGAGGTCAAAGACTACGATATCGCTAGGCCGAATGCCCTTATCGTAGTTGTCAATTGATAAACTTGTTGTACCCTTTTTAATTCGGTGATACTTTAAAAAAAAAACTAATGCTACTGTTTAAAAAAGTAATAATTCTTGTTTAAAATAAAATAATAAATTAGATGTTAATGTAAATTAACTAAAAATATCATATTGAAAATTAACTAAAAAAACAAGAGGTACAAACTAGTTATTATACTTACACAAATACGAAATAAATCAAATGAACAATCTTATTTGTCATGCTGTAATCTCGTTCTGAAGTAAATCAAATATGGTTCAAAAAATAATGATAGACACATATCATAACGTTACCACTTAAAATATAGTATTTGTTTTCTTGAAAAAGTCCGACACTGAATCACTGTAAGCTAAAAGATTTTTAGGATCAATTATAAACCATGGTTTTTGGAGATTTTTAGGTATATAACCTTAAATGAGATTTTAATTAAATCCATGACCTTCTTATGAGTATAAACCCATTTTTTCTTATACAGATAGAAGGTCATGAATTTAATTAAAAACTTCTTTAAAGTCATTTACCTAAATGAATCAAGTTTTTGACATACCACATGAACTAAATCCGTAATTCACGCTTCTTTTAATTAAAATATTATAATATCAAAATTTCTTTACTAATCTTGTTTATTTAATTAACATAATATATTTTTTTGACCAAATTAACATATTATATCATTTGGGACTTGCTCTAATTTTTCAAGATGTAATTAACTAATTTTTTAAGATGTCATTTGTTAGTCATTTTATATTTTTTATCTAGCTTATCAGGTAACAGCTAGCTTATCAACCATCAACTAACTTATTAGTCATCAACTAACTTATCAGTCATCAGTTAGTTTATCAAATAGTTTGCCAAACATAGCCTTGATGACATGGATAACCATTTACGATTTTTTTTCCGAAAGAGTTACATAGAAGTGAACGATAGACTTGACATTCACGTAACTAGTGCTTAATCATTTGAGAAGTCCAACTTCATATATTGCTATAATCGTGCGAACTTTTATCTTAAGATATTGTTTACAAGATTTTTTCTCATATAAGGCTTACATTTAATGTATCAATGAACATATATTTGTTTCACATTGTCTTTTGTTTCATATATAAGCGGTTCCCAATTTGAAACTTTTTTACATGTAATTTTTATTTTATAAATAGGTTAAAAATGTTCATATTGTGAAACAAATGCATCTGAAACAAACATAATGTTAAACAAATATATGGTAATTAATATTCTAGATCTAGGTTGTAACACCCGTGATTTTGTGATTGTCATTTGTGATCAATCACCCTTTTCGCTAGACAAAAAGGGATGTTGGTTAAATAAGACTTTAGGTTATTGGATTTAAACCAGGCTTGAAGGATGCGAAAAGCAACGAAAACACGTGAATTTAGGGTTGGCGCGACCTAGCTCGCCGCCTAGGTCGTGTGCTTACTATTTGTGGGGTTGCCATGTGACATAAGTTGTGGGCTAGGTTGTATGCATCTGGTCATTGTTAAATCTCGACTTTTAGGGTTTTGATCCATTCCCCCCCCCCCCCTCTCCATTTATCTCCTTATTGGCACGACTTTTGGGAGCTTTGGTCTTAGATCTAAAGCATCTTGGTGAAGTTTTACCTTAAAGTGTTCTAAGAGTTGGTATCTAAAGGATTCCATGGAATGGTTCGGTTGGGAGATATCAAGATCTTGATGTGGTAAGTTTCTTGAATATTTCGATCTCTAGCATGGAGATCTTCGTGGATCTAAAGCTTATTCTGGTTTATGGTTCATTCATAGACTTGAGAAAGTTGTCGGTTTGGAAACTCTAAATCTTTCTTGGGGTTGACTTGAAGATGGTGGGATCTTCATCTGTGGAAGTTAAAAATGTGTTTGGAACCTAGGTTTAACCTAACCTAGCAAGCTAAGTTCAAGTTTTAAAATTTTTGTACGTGTCAAAAATGTGTATTTTAAAGTATTAAAGCTTTTTACTTGATATTTATTAAATATGTTGTTTAGTTGACAGGTTTGCACATTTGGTACATTTGATTTTTACAAATACTGTGAAATGCTCATATTTGGGGTTTTGGAGTCCTGGGTAAATAAATCTCAAGAGTATATTATTTTGATGATTTATCTCATAAATGGAGATTTTTGATGTTAATATATTCTTAATATTCTTGGTTTTATAAACTATTTGGAAAATATACATTATTGTGTTATAAGAATTTTAGAGATAAATGATATAATTTTACTTGGAAAATGAAATGATAGATTTTTGAGTTAATCATATTTTTGGAGCAGTGTTTGCATAACCGAAGGTTAAATGTGTTTTTTTTTTTTTTTTTGTTTACGATGATTTTTATTGAATAATCAATTGTGTTGTTGATCTTTTGGCTTGGTTTTGACTGAAATTAGCCTTAGGGGACAATTGTCTGGTTTATTTGCTTTATGTCAAGCCTTTGGTATTATATGCAATTATGACATAATTATTTGAAATATTACATGTTTTTCCGAATAAGCCAATTCATTTGGGACCTTGTAGATCCACTCTTTTTCCTATTCAAAGCTCAACCCTTTGTCTCTATGTTTTAACATCGAGAATTATTTGTAGATGAAGAGATGTCAAAGGAGCTTTTTTAAACGTTGACTTAGCAAGAAGACGCAAGGAAAACACTTCGAATAAATAAATTTTGGATTGTGCCGGGAATCCAATCTTGGATTCGGTATGGATAAAATATCTTCGTATGTTATACTATTCAATTCTAGACGACGGATTAATTTAAAGAAAGCCGCACAGGTAAATATAAAACCTACAGAAAATTGGACTAATCCAACCAATCTTGCTTGTACAATGGAAAGTGGCACCGATTTATCTCTCCAACGAATCAAATTGGACAAATGTGTGCGTTCATGAGCCCATGCCAAAGTTTCAATCATTATTGCATGGTTACTCATTTGGTGCCATGTATTTTAGATTGTAATGCAATGGATCCATATGCATAGGAGTCGGTTTAAATGGAACGGATATTCTCATAATGTAATGTGAAGTAGACATTGGGTCTTCATAGGCAATAAGGTGTGAGCTATTTAAGTCAGATATCGGCCGTTGACCAATAAAATGTAATTTCTTGTAAACGAGCCTAACTAGGATTATAGAGATCCCTAGGTAAAGACCTGGAATGGTTGAACTTGGTTGGTTATTCCACAAGCAATAAACTTGGAGTAGTTGAGTTTATTTTCTGATTAAACTATAATAAGACATGTATTGGTTGATTTTATTGCATGTGAAATCCTTAAGTGAGACTCGTATAACATAAATATGTGACATACTTTTGTGTTATGTCACATTAAATGGAATTGGGTCTCCCCCGTCATTGAACTGAGAGTTTTGGATATGATGGTTTATCCATGTTTTTATGTTGTGTTGTGTATGGAAAATATCAATGATTTGACATTTCAGGTGTTTGTTAATTATTCATATTTGTTTGTTTTAGGGTACTTGAGTTTTATTCATATTTTCGATATTTGATCATCAAACTTTAATCTTGGTTGTCTGAATATTGGGTTTTGGTTTCGTATACAAAGGTGTTTCAAATAATGGATTTTCATAAAAAAAATGTTAGGTTCCGTAAATACATTTCTTTTGGGAAATTATGACTTAAATAAGCAGTCTTTAGTTTTACTGTTTTGATATTATGATGAAAATTGTTTGAACTCACTAAACTTTAAGCCTAACCTTCTTCTTTTTCGCCATGTACATCAGGTACATATAGAATGGTACTAGCGACACTGTGATGTATTGGATGTTAGTCAGATGCACAAGAATGATCTAGCTTTCCGATGACGTCTTCCGCAATTGGAGATAATAACAATTATTGGGTTTTAGTAACATCCGAATTTGACCTGGTGTTTATGTAAGGTTTAATTTATCTATTATTCATGTTGAATATATATTTGCTTTTTGAGATAATTGAGGTATTGAGTCGTAGAATATGATTTATCATTCATTTGATGTATTATCATAAATTTTAATTTAGTCGTTTTTTTTTTTCAAATTTGAGAGTGTTACATAAATTTTAAATTAAAAATAAAAATAAATAACAAATAATAGAACTAGTTTTGAAGGTTATTATAATTTCACATGTTTTCAAAAAAATGACCCTAACATAATAAAACACTTTGTTAAATAGAAAAATTTGAAGCTTTATCAAATTTTATTTTATTAAATTATATAATAAATTTAAAACTTTATGTTATTAATTGGGATTTTTTTTGTTACTAATAGAAATTAAATCAAATTTTATTTTATTTTTATGCATTTTGGTCCAATTTTTAATAAAATAAATTGAATTAATTTGTGATAAAAATCTACAAATTAAACCCACAAACAAGTTACCGTTTGAAGTTTCACATTTCTGGAAAAACTCCGTATCAAGTTCCCATTTCCCAAAAACTTTTCAGCGCAATATCAAGACTCTGACCCATCAAACACTAAAGCTTTTAATTCCCACTTCACTCTCTTGTCTTTAATTCATTCAAGATGTTGAAAATGGCGGTTTTCTTTCTTCCTCTCTTCTTCCTATGTGTTTCTGGTAAGCTTTAAATTAGACACCATTCTCTGTTCATCTTCTTCTTCTTTCTTAAATTTGTGTTTTTTACCAGTTGCAGGTCAAGAGCTGTTGCAAATCTTAAGTCTCCATCAACATGATTCAACTACAGAGCCACTGCAAATGTCTCTGGGAGTAACCGTGCACCAGGAGAAGCTCAATGAGGTCTCGACAAGCGTTTTAATGGCGGAAAAATGGCTTAGAGCTCATGTTTTGTCGATTTACCCTTCCACAAACGTAAACTCCATTGTGGTATCGAATAAGCTCCTCTGTGACGAAAATGGGTTTGGAAATCATGAAGAAATTTCAGGATTTACAGTTGCTGCAATGGAGAACATTCATCATTCTCTTGTTAGATGGGGTTTAGAGAAGAAAATTAAAGTTTCTGTTTTTATTACCTCAAAATGCTTACAGAATTCGTACCTTAAACCTGTTTTTGCGTTTTTGGAAGAGATGAACTCGACTTGCACCATGAAATTACCTGATTTCTCCGACGAAACTTTCGGAATTTTGAGTTCTCAGTTGACATCCTTGGCGGATTTGGGTGTTTTCCGGTCAAAAACGTTGAATATTTTGTCTTCTGTGTCGAAACCCACATCGAGAAAGCTATCATTTATTGATCCGGTGTCGGTGGTTGGTTATTCTGTTCCCTCCGATGCCGCCACCACACCTCTCCCACCGCTCATCGGCATTACTTCACCGCCGCCGCTTACTCCACCTTTGGCGCCGGAGATGCAACCTCCGATGACGAGTCCGATGTACAGCTCACCACCGCATTATGGTGTGAACCTGCCGCCATGCAACCCTCATCCACGCGGCAGACACGGTGGTGGTGCAATGGCTGCACCTCCACCCCTGGTGGGAAGTGGTGGTTCAACTGCGGCTCCTCCCTTTTCAAATGAAGGAGTTTGGTGCGTGGCTAAACCCAGTGTGCCGTCGGAAAAGTTGCAGGAAGCCATGGATTATGCTTGTGGTGAAGGCGGCGCCGATTGTGAAGCGATTAGTCCCACCGGAAGTTGTTATTTTCCGGACTCCATTGTTGCTCATGCTTCTTATGCTTTCAATAGTTACTGGCAGAAGAACAAGAATAATGGTGGAACATGTGGATTTGGAGGGACGGCCATGCTCATCAATTCGGACCCAAGTAAGCAACTTTCAAGAGTCCAAAACCCTACTTTTCAAATCCAAAATTTGAATTAATCCTTTCGACTTTTTAACTCAAACTACTTTTCAATCTCTAATTCTTGCTAAGATCTTTACTGGGTTGTTGATATTTTTCACTATAATCAAAATAATCTCGATAATTTCTAAAATTAAAAGTTTATAAGTTTGACTTGAATTAGTCAAAGATGGTGTTGATTTTGGGTTGTTTTTGCAGGTTTTCTTCAGTGCCATTTCACGCTTGAGTAAGTTCGGGAGGTTTTGTCGATGTGGGCGGCGGCGATGGTGGTGGTTCAAGAAGAAATTAGTGGTCAAAATCTGTTTTTTTGTTTAATTGAGGCATGAAGTGTAGTTGATTAGAAAATAGTGAACATTATATTATGATTTGGAAATTGTGGTGGTTTTGATGGTGGTTTTGATGGTGGTTTTAGTGTTTACAGAACATACCGAAAACCACCACCTGAAAACCGCCAATTGTTTAGCGACTATTGGATATAACTATGTTAACTTCTGCTACCTATTTCAAAATCCATATTGGTTGTTAGAAAATGAAATCCACGTTGAATGTGATCTTATTCGGCCTATTTTGCTGAATAATTACAAAGTAGGGTTATTTTAGTAATTTTAAATATTTGAGAAAATAAAGAAATCTTTAAATTTTGAAAGAAAAATAAAATGTACCTGTTGAAGATGCTTCGAGTTTATACTAGAACCAATATGATAAAAGCTATTGAAATAATCTTTTTTGAACATCATGATTTTACTTGAAACCTTATTTTAAATTCTATTCTTCATATAATGACTCGTATAATAATTACAATTATATATAATCGTATGTACGTATTATATACGTAGCGTATTATATATGTTGGAGATGAACAGAAGAACACATGAAGAAGAGATGACGAGCAAACGATGTCTTTGTGAACAGAAAATGTGGAAGTGTAGAAGACGGTAGTAAATTTACACAGAAATATTTTTAAAACAAAAGCGACCTCTAGCTCGTAATCTCTTTATTGACTTCTCTATACACTTTAAAAGGACAACTGAAAACCCAACTGCTTATTGTGGTTTTCATATCGTTATTGCAAATAAAAATAGCAGCCTGATTGAAGTAATTAGCATGATAGCACCGTTATTAGCAGAATCACTATTTTCCCAAGACCGTCAGCCATTATAGGACCATTATTTCACCGTTATTAAAAACTTATGTACGCTTTTTCAGTGGTTTAAAAAAGAAATATAACATTTTTTTTAATGAAATATATATTTTTATAAAATTACCATGTATCATTTAACTTGCACAAGTTTCTATAATTTAATTTAATTTTGATTAAAATGTATATCAATCAAATAACTTAACATGCGTTTTCGGGCCCATAGTTGAGCCCGTTTTATCAAGTATAGTGGGCTTCTCATTTCTTCAAATCTATTATTTATTACTAGAAGCATACTCGCGCAATGCAGCGAGATACATCGTGATTTTTATATTTCATTTTATTCTTTATCTCAGTCGATGTCATAAGATGACTTTATGTGATTTTGAGAAAGCGATGATGTTTTTAT
>NC_037532.1:33163507-33175557 GCF_001531365.2 Cynara cardunculus var. scolymus
GATGAAATCAGATAGGGATGAAATCGTTTAGGGATGAACGAGTTTAAGAGTTTTTAAGAGTTTTAAGAGTTTTTAAGAGTTTTAGCCAAATGCTTTATAAGATAGTATAGACTAGTAATGGCCAAACCGATGCGGTCCGGGACAGCCAGAGGACCGGAACTGGGACCGGTGAGGACCGAGTTATATTTTTTGTCGGATTTGTGAGACTGAGACCGGTTATGGCCCGGCCCGGCCCAAAATATTAAAAAAATGACCGTTTTTTAAATATAACTGTTAACTATTCATTTTTGACATTTTTTTATTTTTTTTTTATTTTTGGCCTCTAAACACTATAAATGTGTAACAAGGTTGAGAGATTTACATACCAAATTCTCAATTCGAAAAGAATCCAAAAAAGGTTAACCGTTTTTTGTTTTTTCTTTAACACGTTATCAGCACGTTGCTCGTCGCCTATCTGCTACTTCATCAATCAATTCTTCTACAACTACTGCAATTCAAGTAAGCATTATTATATTGAAGCAAATTAGGATAGTTAAATGTTATTTTGATTATGAGTTGCTACTCATAATTTTTAATTCTTTAGTTTTTGGTAAGTACGATTAGGGGTGCTTATGGTTGGGTTGATCGGGTTGAAGACATTTAAACAACCCAACCCAATGCTTGCGGTTTGGAAAAATCTTAACCCAACCTAACCCAAACCAAAGTGCAACCCAACCCAATCCGTACGGGTTAGTCGGGTTGATACTTTGGTATATTAAAGTATTCTTCTAACATTGAATATGTTATTTCTCTACTCATAATTTCTTTTTCATCATCAATCATCTGATACAACTTATCCATATTTTTTATGTATATCACATTCAGTTAATTTTTCTCAATTTACATATATATGTTCACAGTTATTGAACATATATATGAATGAGTTATATAGAGATATGAATAGACTCAAAATATGTGTATATGAAAAGCATACATGATAGTGTAATTGTCTAATATATATATTAATATAAATTCAACAAGCCTATTAAATCCAAGAAATAAAAGGATATCGGATTCATCGGGTTGGGTTGGGTTCAAATAATAGTAACCCAATATCAACTCAATACCTACGGTTTGACAATTTTACAACTCAATTAGATATCGGGTTGCTTCGGATTAAGTTATTTCGCATTGGGTTGGTTTGGGTTGATCGGGTTGGTCTGGTTTTTGAGCACCCCTAAGTACGATAATGATCATATTCTATGAATATTCATAATATTTCAATTTTTATTTTGATTATGAGTTTCTACTCATAATTTTTAATTTCACGAATAATTTATGGAAGTTATTCTTCCAATCCCCATATATTTTGGTCTTCTACCAAAAAGTTTAAATTCGACTTTATGCCGAAACCAATACTTATTTGGTCTAATGACAAAATCTCTTAAAATACCATTAATTAAAACATTGTAGTTGTCTTCATCTGCCAAACTCATATTCTTTTTGGCCTCCTGCCAAAAGTTCCAAAAATGCCATTATGCTATCAAGTTATCTGTATTTGATCTCATCTCTTGGCCTCATGCTAAAATCATTAATATTATCTATAGCCTTAAGGTTTGTAGGGGCTTAAGTAATCCATGTGATTTTCATACTACCTGAAATCCAATAGATTGAGTGATTTATTTTCTAAAATTGAAATACTGATAAAGTATTATCAACAAAAATCTACAAACATGCAAAAATCAAATATTGTTAAGATAATGAAATTTCATGCATAAAGTAATGATTATGAACCATAATTCATTGTCTTAAAAAATCATATATTTTCCGTTATTACGGCATATTGGACTCAGAAGGACTTGATAATCATAAGATATGTTTAGGAAAACAAAAGCAAATATGTAAAAACCATCAAACGCTATTGATCCTAAAAACCTACTGTTAAGGTACAAGTAAAATTTTAAAACATCACATCAGCCACAACCTTTGAAGAGAACACTGTTAACTACAAATCTCCGATAACCGTGGGACTCCCTAAAAAGGAAATTTGGGAATATTTATTAACATGTACTTTCAACACTAATCATACAGTGGAACTAAACCCACTTACCCGACTACAAGAAGGTAAAACAAAGAAATGTTGTCCCAAAAAGCATCTCAATCTCTATGACAAGAAACTCACAAAAGATGGCATGATGTATAAAATTATTTTCACCTTTCATAAATCAATAAATATTAATGAACCAATATAAGTTGGAATATAACCTTTAGACAAACTCATCAATCTATTGCAAGTAGTTGAGAGATATAACAATGTTCATTCGAATAACGACGCTAGACATGTTGGGACTAAGAAAATTCTCGAGGTCATTCTTGAAAGTGTTAAGAGATGAAATAAATGATAGTGAGTTAAAGACATTTTACACGTGACATTTATGTACCATTTGGATGGACGAGACCATGGAAAGGTCAGGGTCATGGCAATAGTTGTGAATGATTTTCCAATCCTTGGAGCAAAGATACAACCACTACACAGTTGATATTAGATAGTCAATGAAAAATATACATTAATTATTGCTCCTTTCAAGAAGGGGGACAAGTTGAAAACAACATTGATATTGATCTGACACCATTGGATTTTAGTTATTTAAACCATTCCTTATATTTTTTCAACTTTATGTTAGATCTTGATGATTTAAAACATCTTTTTAAGGTCGATTGAATCTGATTTACTTGAAATTATGTTAAGTATCAAATAAATTTATTTGCATACATAAACATGTATAAGCATTATAGATGTAAAGAAATACATCAAAACAAATATAAAACTCAATATACTCTGTTCCGTGTAGGAATGTATCGAGGAGAACTTGAGTTTTTTATTTAGACGATGGATTGTCTTTTTTTTGCTAATACAAGAGTAATAGTTATTAGAGCACCATATTAATAAGAACCTTGTTAAGATATTCGTATCAATTAGAAATGATACTATGAGAATGGAAATGGGTATGTGAACATAAACTTAATGACATGAAAGGAACATATATTAGAGAAACTAATGTGTCAAAATAGCGGAATATTTGGGTCATTAAATCATATATTGTCACCAATAAAGAACTTTGGAACAATAATACATATATGTTCCAATATGACCATTTCGAACACCATGGTCATGATATAATGATCCGTGCATTCTAGAATACACAGACACATTCTATTTTGAGTAAAAATGCAAAATGAGACAATTAACAAAATTGCAATATTGTCTTCTGCAGCACAATAAGCAAAATCACTATCATAATATAACCTCTTGAATATCTAAAACTTTTGTAAACCTTAATCATTAGATAAGACAGGAATGAGACCATCCTGAAACTATGAACATTCCATTCTTACAACGAATACAAGGTGATATTGGTGGACATATACATCTAGAATGTGGGACATTCATTTTATGGTTCTGGTTGACGCATCAACATGATTGACACATGTCGCACTATTGTCCATATAAAACGTTACATTTGCAAAACTCCTAGCACAAATTATATACTTGAGGGATCACCACCCCCATCATCCAATCAAGTCTATATGACTTGATAATGCTAGAGAATTTACATCGCAAGAATTTAATGATTATTGCATGTCTATTGGGATCAATGTAGAGCATCACCCCATGTGCATACACAAAATGGTCTTGTAGAAACTACCATCAAAAGGATACAAATGGTAGCCATGTCATTGGTTATGCATACCAATTTATCCACTACCCAAGGTTATGCAAATATTACATGCAACCTTATTTATTCGTTTTCAAACACACTACTATCCAACCAATCTCATGTGTACCAGTTGGTATGGATATAAGTCTGATATTTTACATTTACGTATGTTTGGTTGTGTAGTATATGTGTCAATTGCATTCCTACAGTGTACCAAAATGGGTCCTGAAAGATAATTATGTGTAAGTTGGATATGAATTCCCAATGATTATCCGCTAATTAGAACCCTTGACGAGTGATCTATTTATCGCTAGATTTGCGTGTTGTCACTTTGATGAGACAGTCTTCCCGTCATTAGGGGGATATAGGAAAAAGGATTTCCCATGGGAACAATATGAAGTGTAATAGAATACTCTCACTCTGTCTCATTTTGATCTCCAAAAATCACAATGTAAAGTTGAAGTCAAACGAACCAGACTTGAAACATAATACGTTTAATGTTATTCTAGAAGTGACAAGATCACATATACCAACTGCAAATATACACACAATGTTAAAAGTCCCCAAACAAGGGCACAACGTTGCTGGAAAGTACGTCGCAATCACACATGGTAGAGGTGTGGTTGAGGCTGTGGCTCCCGAAAGGAAATGGGGGAAACTACTTGGTTCGATAGATACTCACCTAAAGGAAGAGAAGAGTAAGACACAAACATTTATCATCAATACATAAACTTCTCATGAGATTGTCTCCGATTAAAACTATGTCTATGTACCAACTCAATTGGTGACGTCCTTTTCATGCTAGTATATTTTGATACCGCTTTTGTACCAATTTCAAGTCATATATGAACCCATGCCACTGTTCAAATTTTGAGTTACAAGTAACACATGTCAAGTTAAACAAAAAAAGAAGTTAAAGTTACACTAGTTAATTAAACAATACTTCAAAAATACAAAAAAAACTAACAAATAGTTAAATAAGTCGATACCATGCTACTACCACAATATAGGACTTCAAATACCGTAAACCAACCAAGTTTTTATACTTAGTACGATACTACCAACCGATTATAACTGTATCGATTAAATTGGTACAACTATTATACATGTTGATCGATTTGGTTTGATAAAAAATGAGTAATATACACCCCTACAATTTGGTCACATAAAACATAACAAATAATGAATATGGGCCATGTTATGTGATTAGGCTCAAGCCCAAAAGGCCCGGCCCAATCTCTTTTAACCTAATTTTTACCAATCCTTGCTATTTTTTCAACAAACCAAATTCAAAAATTTACATAGAATTTTACTGTGTTACGTGTTGTATTGCCATATATTTTCCGAACCTTTTAACTTTAGCATCGAAGTTGGCTCGCTATTCTTGATTCCCAAAGCATCTTGCATCGGCCCTCAAAAACGTCGAACAAGAAAACATGTTTTCAGTAAATTTGATTCCATAAAAGATTAACGATAAAGACTGTGTGTTTGACTTTAAAAAGTCAAAATGCAATAACTTTGACTTGACCCCTAAGATAATATAGCAAGTCTAAGATCCATGGATTTGATGGTGATATAGTCAATGTAGGTTGATTCCAAATTCCAAATTCCAAATTCTAAAAATAAATCTATATTTTCTTCAAAATTCTTTCCATCATTTTCAAAGTCATATTACCATATACCAAAGGGGCTCCACCATTTTCTTGTGTTAACTTTTTGCAAAGTCATACCATATATATTTTATTCTCCCATTTTATTATTGCCCAAAATCAATCTAGTTTATCAAGTATATGATTCTTGTAGTTTAATAGGAATAAAACAAATTTCTCATTTGGGTAAAAAGCTGATTAACCGGAATCCAAACTGAGTTTATACAAAACCAGTCTTTAAAGATACCAGTGTGAGGGGTATTTTTTAGCTCATTTAGTGACTGAGGCTAGTATAAGGGGCAGAAAGGTGGATCGAACTCGGCACCTGTTTTGTATTTGGACAAAGTCGTCTGACTCATTTCTCAATTGAACTACACGCCAGAAGTAGCAAACTTTCTATTAAATTGAAAGATATAACAAAAGGGTAAAAGTTTGTATTGATAGAGAAAAAGAAGGTTTGTTGATTGATATATCGTCAATACAATATCATTCATGATAATTCAAAAAAACAATCAACTTGATTGTATTTCAATTAAATAAAATATTAGTGGCTTAAAATTGATTCCAAGTTGAGTTAAAGAAATAAGATGGAAATACAAGTTGGTTTTAGTGTATATATATATATATATATATATATGTGTGTGTGTGTGTGTGTGTGTGTGTATATAGAGAGAGAGAGAGAATTGGTAGAATGTATGTTACAATGATACTATTAAATTAATCATTTTTATAAGATAACGAGTGTAGAAAGAAAATGTATAGTAATACATCAGATGTATTTTTCTACCGATAGGTACCGTAACAATGATATTAACAGTAACATAAATTTACCCAAAGTAAACTCATACTTGCATAAATCCAAATACGAATTTGATATCTTGTTACATAACCATCAGAACCTTCTATCAACACTTTCCAGTCCCAAGAAACACGATCGACGACTTCTACAACGACTCTGCAAACATTCTCTACCTCCTTTTCATGAAAACAAGTACGGATTAAGTCGTTCCAAACTTAAATTTCAATCAAGAATATGATGATAGACATTGAAAAATTTAAGTGCCCCACTTCACAAAATGGAGACCACAAAGTCTTGATGTAGTTCATCCATACACTTAACTAAATTAACTAAAAGAGGAATAAAAATCCTCTTATGGCCACGAAGATTCAAATATGATGACTCCGGATTATCTGCAAAGCAGATGGTCACCCTGAGATTAGTTGGCTCGCATAACGGATTAGATATCCATGTTAAAAAAAAAGATAATCAGGGAACAATGGAAGTGTAATTTAGACCTACCATTGGCTTCTTCCTCATACCAAAGTCACCCACAAATAGTTGCAAGTCAACCAAGAAAAAAAGGTAGGTTAAAGGTGACCATTTTTTAATCCATCAAAACCCTTTGTTCTCCACATATTGGACATGAAGGTGACAAAGTTGCTTTTTTTAGGGGAGATTGGAGGACTTACCTAGAATAGTGTTCATACCCATCTAATTAATTACAATTAGTGTTACTTAATTATGTTGGTTTGGCATTGTCATTGGCCTTGATTAATTAATTTGGAAGTGCTATTCTTTTGAGTATTTGCCTAACACTTTCATGCTTATACCTACCATGTCGGATTAGGGTTTCATTTACCTTTTTTTAAATCAGCATAACAAGTTATCGTTTAGCGAGTTGGGTTTGAAGTCAAAGGATCATTAAAAAGTTGGTGCTGTGGATAGAGTTAAAGGTGATAAATAATGTGTTCTACGTGTTACGATTTTGATGTGTAAGATCTGATGCGTGATTTGTGTAAAATGGATGGTCATTTATAGAACAGATCGAACGTTCTTTAATGAATATGTGAAAAATTGTTCTCGTGATTTCATTAATAATAACGAAATATAGACTTTTACTTGTATAAGGCTTTGAATTTTGTAGACCCAATTTATGGATTGTTTGGTTGGTTTTTCAAGTCATGTGTGTCTGTGTAGATTAATCTATCTGTATAAATTGAGAGGTTTTTTGTTCGGAGAACTTTTTTATAGATAGAAGGAGCGTGTTTTTTTAATAGGAATGACATGTTTGAAAAAAAAATTGTTTCAAAATTAAGCTCCCCTAGAAACTTATTGAATAAGCCACTTATTGTATTATTAAGTTACTACCAAATAGTCATGTATAATTAACTGAATAAGCTATGAGTCTCATTAAGCGCATTAAACTCCCACTAGCGCTTATCGCTAAGAGAGTTTTTATATCATTAAACCACTATTAAATAATTATGTATAATTAACTGAATATGCTATGAATCTCGTCAAGCTTGTTAAGCTGCTAACAAACAGATCCTTAGAAATATGGCATATATTTTTTTAAATACAAGCCTTGTGTTTGAAGAAAATTAAAATTTAAAAGGTTACATAAAAGATTTAAATACATTTATTTTTGAAATAAATATATCTAATTAAATGATATAAAATTTTACAACTAATTATCTATTTTACCTTAATAACATTCTTGGTCTTCAAAAGTCAAACATGAATACATTTTTTTTTTGCAAAGAATGCTACCTTAAATTGTTATTATAATTACAAATATATGTTTGTAGTCATCATCATTAATATACAAAAGCAAATCGTATACAGTAAGTCAATAAGAATATGATTATAATCTTAAACGAAGATGCAAGTAAATGCAATCATTTCTTCTCCGATTTTTGTAACTAACAGAGTCGTAATCAATTTGAAATTTGGTCTCAACACATCGATTCATGGTCGTGGCTCCACTGCAAACTGAATTCTTAAAGTAGACAACTATAAAACAAACAGAAAGATACGATAGAAACTGAACGACTTGCCAAGAATGCCATGATGATCATAAAAGAGTAGGCAAAAATATGCACCTACGGGTGGCGCCTTTTTGAATACAAGTGTGTTAAAGTTGTCGACATATTTAAAGATGAACATGTTATTATTGTATAAAAACACATATCGTAGGAACATGATGGTCTTGCATAAAATCTGAAACATGGCAACTACATTTTTGGACCTTAAATGTCACAATCATACCACAACAAAGTGAAATGGGATCACTAGGAAAGCAAATAAATGAAATTATTAGCAAACAAAAGTGTCACTATTAACCCAAAAACCATGAATCAAATTGTTAAAAAGAAATATGCCAAAACAGCAAAAAGCCAAATCTCCCATCAATTGATGAGTGGGGGAGAAAACAAGCATCACCAAAAGGAGAATCATCCAAGATAACTTCAAAACACAAAGGCCCACAATCTTGTATTTCAATTCAATTTCCATATTTTGGTCATAAAAATGAAAACCCAAAAGGGAATTTTGTGCAATTTCACATTTTGGGATATTCCGAATGGCATACGATCTTACGGAATCATATCTGTATTAGCGTCAAATGCAAAATCCCGTTAAATCTTTGCGCAAAAGAATGATGGGTGGGGAGGCATTGATTCGTGGGCGAAATATTCGCGTGACACATCTCTGATTCAACGAGAAAAGAAAGAATCTTGAAAATGCATACGTGTATCGTTAATAGTTTCATCCAAACCCGGATTTCTTAAACATATCTTTCAAGAAAAAGAAACATCATTTGGAAAGAATATTTGGAGTATAAGATGGAGGATCTAAAGAAAAGCTACATTCATTTACCAAAAAAAAAGGTAGGTCCCACAAGAGGGATATACCCCATGAAACCACATTTCCTACTCATATTTCTTTTCTTCTCTACCCCCCCACCCCCCTCCCCAACCCANCCCACCCATTAAAAACAAAACCTCAACTAATAAGTGTAAAAAAAAGGCTTCAACCACCCAAAGAAAGCTTTAAAGGAGTAAACCATGTTGTTAGTTGGGACTTAGAACTCTCTAGGATCAACAAAAATGGACAAACCAGGCTGTGACTTTCTCCAGTCACCCACAGATCCGTCACTATAGTCTTCCCCAAGCCTCTTTATGCACCATAAATCCGTGAATGATAGCACTTTCCAATGTGGGATTGCTAACTTGAGCGGATCTTCACTTGACACCTCGGTCGCAACCACACCACACTTGTAGTCCTTGGCTAGGTTATGGGCGAACCCAAATAGGGCCTTCGCGAACCGGGTGTACAATGGGCCTTCACCACCAAACCCATATAACATGTGGAGCCCAAATGGGCTAAATATCTTGGGTAGGGAAGGTAATCGTAAAAATGGGAAAACCCGATCCAAGACCCGGGTCGTTTTAGCAAACCCTTTTCGTAACTTCGATGCACCTTTCACTTCCAGCTTGAAAACATCTTTGCAGTTCCAAACACTCATAACGGCCCAAGTCTGTGGCGGGTCGGATAAAAAGTTTTCCGATCCGGCCCAAATGTAGGATTTTGGTAAGGCGAGAAAAGTGCCGAGGTTGAGATGGTTGTTAAGAACTGAGTCAATGTCGCGCGGGAAGAACTCGGTGGTGGAGAATCGGCGACGGTAGAGTGACTCGGCGTCGGAAGGGGTGAGTTTGATGATGGTAATACGGTTGCTGACCGGAATCCGGTGAGCGAAAACCGGGTGGACGAGGACGGAAGGATTGCGGAATTTCGAGTAGCCGCATTTTTCCGTGAAGAGACTAACGGAAGGTTCGTTGGCTTCGTCGGTGGCGATGTAGGAATACTCGGCGCCGTTATCTCGAAACCATTCTTCCATTCGACAAACGAGCTTCAATCCGATTCTCATTCTCCTGTAAAAATTTACGAAAATTTAAATTAAATTTAAATAATCCGAAGGTTCTTTTTTTTCTATTTTGAGTAAAACCAAGAAAAGATGAAATCTTTCCATCTTTCGATCATTGGGTCTACTCAAGTTTCCATTTTTAGTAATTTTAATGATCGGAGATTGAATTTACCGGTGAGACGGCGAGACTCGGAGACCCAAGATGTAGGCGAGTTTAGTGAAAACCGGTAACGGTCGTGGAGAATCGCCGGACTTGTTCCGTGAAATCTTCTTACCACAAGTAACAGTTTTGATACAACCCCTTATCATCCCCACTATCTCCGTCGTCTTCTCCGCCTCATCGCCGCCGGCATACACCACCTCCGCCACCTGTAATCAATTTCCATTGTTAATTCTTCTTCGATTGAAGTAAATAGAAAAAAATGAACGTTCATTTAAAACATATATTACCAGCATGAGATATGCAGGAGAGTTTCGAACTCTGCAAATAGGATCACCCAAAAGATCAGTGTAGAGAGAGAGTTCGGCGTTGGGACCCACCTCACAACTTTTCTCCACTTGTTCTACTCTTTCACTATCAGTCTTGGGGTTAAACTCTCTTACAACCAGCACCACCTCCGCCACACCAACAACACCACCACCGCCACCGCCACCGCCACCGCCACCTTCCTCCGCCATCTTTCTTTTCAGTTAAATTTGCTTAATTAGAAGAGGTGTACAAAGCAGCAAGTCTTTATAGGGGATGAAAAGGTGCCTCGAAAACCGATTAAGATTCAGTAGAGCCACGAAAAATAGGGGGCCGTTTTCAAACTCACTTTTAAGAGAGAGAGAGAGAGAGAGAGAGAGAGCTATAGATGTAGAGAGAGAGAGGGTGAGTGGTGGTTCATCATTGACGTGCCCTCTTTCTTTCTATCATGGCTCCATTTATATACATGATTTTCTCTTCCATTTTTGCTTATTTAATTCTGCGCTTTTAATTTTAATTTTAATTTTTTATAGAAATTAAAATAAAATTGTAAATTTGATTCACAAAAAGGAAGGGGAAATTGGCGGCTATGGCTGCGCAGTGTCTCTCTCTCTCTCTCATCTTTATTCCGATAATAATGATTTAAATTTTGATGTCAATGTGCATCCATCATGACCATCTCATAATCATTGCCTTTGTTTTAAATCACTTCGAATTTTATTTTATAGAAAATAAAATATGATTTACTTTTAATTAACATATTTAAGCATATTCTTGTCGACATTTATTATAATATAATCTTCAAACTCCAAAAATCTTCGATGGAGACATATATACATTTAATATACATATATACATAAAGAGTATATAATCTTTGAAATCCAAGAATCTACGATGGAGTTTAGTTGGTTTTCATGATGTATTCTTGATTTGATTGGTTTTAATTATTTAATTTTTCAATAATTAAAGAGTTTATTTGTTTAGATAGTTTACCCAAATAAAAAATTTCGTCTTTATGTAATAACAACGATATTTTTGTGAAAAATTAAATACAATTAGGTTAATTTAAGAAGGTGTATTTATGTCCAAAATAAACATGATTCCAAACATTCAAATTAATGTTAACAAGGTGGACTTTTTTTTATTGAAGAAGCTTCTGAAAAAACAAAATACTATTTCCAATACAAAATCTGCCTCCAATGACAGAAATAAGGAGATCAAAGCTGTTTATATTTGGATTAGAATGATACTCGTTCAATGCAGCGAGATATATTTCGATTTTAATGTTTAGTTTTATTCTGTCTCTATCGATATAATATGATTTTATTGGTTTTAGCGAATAATGTTTTTATTTTCGAATAAAATATAAATTTGAATATAGTATAAGAATTTGAAAAAAATAAATCGATATTAGTATCAAGTTAACTATTTAATAGTTCTTATTTTTTGATGTAATTTATTTAATTTAATTTTTTATTATAATTTAATTTAGATTTAATAACAAAGTAATTTATTTTTGGTTTAATAATAT
>NC_037532.1:33175567-33179241 GCF_001531365.2 Cynara cardunculus var. scolymus
TAAATATTCTTTTAGAACTCAATGATTATTTTAATTATATTTTAGATTTTCAATATTAAAAATGAATGTTTATCTTGTATTTGATTATGTTTATCTGCAGTTAGTTACACAAAATTAAAATTTAAATTAGAGCTTTAATAAGTTATACTCACACAAAATTATTTGTAATCTTGAATTTTAAGTAATATGTATCAATAACCAATACTTTATGCAAAAAAAATTAAAAGTTTTTGTCAAATGCTTTATGATATAGTATAGATAAGTAAGGGATGTAGATTTGAACCCATGACATGTTTATCGCTTTAATCCTTAGCCAACTAAGCTACATGTTAAAGAGAAAAAAAAAAGTAATAATTTAATTTTGCTAGTAAATTAACAAATAAATTTTCATCATTGTTTATTCTTTTTATTCTGTAATAACCAAAAATAAATAAATAAATTGAATGTAACTTAATGACAAGAAACTCAATGGTCATAAAACCTACAACCATTAATTATGGCTTATCGTTTCATATTCCGTGAAACCGTCGATGAGGCTTAGTATAAAATGAGAGTTTGTAGCTTTATGTGTAGTTTGGGGTCAAGAAGGAGAACTATTGTGAGAAAAGGAGACGAAGGACGCTGTAATGAGAGTTGACGGTGCTCTACATCGTAGCTAGTTTGGCACCAATCGGGGAGACGCTAGCCACTTCAAAGATCGGTTTGGGCTACGCCATGTATTGTGAGTTACACGTGATTTATTTTTAAAATGGTTGCATGCCTTATTTCTTATTATCCACAAGTTGTTTGAAGCTTCTCAAGATTTTTGATACGTTATATATGCGTGAAAAGTGAGATATTTTTATAATATGTGTGTTTGTGTATTTGTGTATCAATGGGGATGTACTACGGTATGATTTTGTAAAAACAAGCATGTTTTGTGAGCTTGTCTAAGCCGTAAGTGCGGACATGCTGTGTGAGTTCGCCAGGTAATGCTGTTTGAGGTAGACATCTCCCATGACGTTGTTGCTTTGTGATGTAGACACGCACTATAATATATTTATAYTGTGAAAAGTGTTATTCTCATCATGGCATGCTAAATTTATGAAGCTTCGTGAAAATTGTTTATTTTAAAAGTTGTTGTTCATGCATGAAAACCGTGGATTCACTGGGCCTAAGGCTCACCCAAAACTCTTTTAAAACTTTTTCACCCAGGCGGCTATTAGACTGGAAAGAAAAGTTAGATAAAGAGAGAAATAAAGATTAGCATCAAAGAATGACATGTGTAGATCAAGGCATTGTTATATAGAGCAAAGTATGTTCGTCAAGATTGTAAGTTTAGATAGTGATATAAATTGTAAGATTAGAAATTTTATTTCCGCTGCAATGTAAGTGTTTGATTTTGGGTTACTAATTCTGTTATATTGTAGCATTGGAAATTTTGTGATGTTACATGTTAAACAAGCAATAAAATAATACATATTTACTTGATAACCTTTTCATGTTTTTTATGTCTTATATTTATTTTAATTTGTTAATTCTTTTGAATAAATTTTAATAATTAAAAGGTAAATATCTATATAAATACAAACACAAAAGTTCGTAAAAATATAAATGTAGCAAATTATAAGTCTACATTTTAGTTTTTTTTTTCATTCTTTACTTTATAAATATTTAACAAAGTACGTATTTATTACTATATTTGTATTAAAATATGAAAATCAAACTTCATAAAATTGTTTTTGCCTATTTTTGTTGAAAAAAATTAAAAAATTATGTATTTATTAATATATTTTAATAATTAAAGTGATATTATTTTCTCGATACTAAATAAAAATGTATTTAAGTAATATTATTGCATAATAAAATTATTTCAATACGTTATTATTTAGTATCGAGAAAATAATATCATTTTAATTATTAAAATATATTTATAAATACATAGTTTTTTTACATAAATCGTATAAATTGAAAATGGTGAGATCTTTGGAGTTTGAAAAACTAAAAAGGCTTTATAACAGATTTTGTTATTGTGTAGATAAACTTGAATGGTTGAATTGACGATGATTTAGCAATTTAAAATTTAAAATTATTTATTTAATTTATTATTTTCGTTTAATTTCGTTATTTTAGCACGTTTTAAGTTATACTTTAACATTTATTCTCTTGAATCATATAAATTATTTATATGTCGTTAAATACGAAATATCATACCATCCATAAATAATATTTCTTTGAAAATATATATAACTCAAAACAATACATGTATTTTCATGAAATTATCCTTAATGTTTTTTAAAAAAACAATAATTAATTGATCAAAAATACAACCAACTCGACGACTACGGTTTCAAGGCATTCACAATAGTATGACTTTAAAAAATTATTTAAAATCTCGATTTCTAGTGGTAAAGGCTTGGGCATGTCATAGTCATGAACCCAAGTTCGAGCCCTGGGAGGGGAGTGTTGGCGACATTTAAGTGGGGCCATGTTTAGCCTCCAAATTTGTCGGGGATTAGTCGGGCTTTGGCCTGGACACCCTTACAAAAAAAAATATCATATGACTTTTTACGTATCCCATACAAGGACGGCCTTATTAAGCCCAGAATAGTGTTTTGTATATCCACTTAATTTATTTTTGTAAATATAATTTTTTGGTGTGAAAGACGTTTTTGTTAAAATTTAAAGGGTGTTCAAAGATATTAGAATTTACAATAAACAACAAGTAAAAAACCGAAAACGATTCTTGAAATCAACCAATAAATTGAAAAACCCCATCAAAATCAATCAAAACACTTTAATATCTCTGGAAATCAACCAAAAAACTTTAGGAAACCTCAAGGGTGGTGACTGATTGGTTTGAACTTGGCTATAAAGATCAAAAGTATCAGGAGACTCTAAGTTCAAATCCAAGAAGGAATAAAAAAATCCTCTTGTGGCCATAGAGATTCAAATACGGTGATTTTGTGTCATCTGCAAAGCAGGTGGTCGCCCTGAAATTAGTCGGCTCGCTTAGCGGGTTGAATATCCAGGTTAATAAAAAATATTAATATAATTTATAAGTAAAAAATAATATGGATGATGGATGGTGCATAATGTGAAGAGATAGGGGACGAATCGCATGTTTTGCGCAGATTCTAACGTGGCAGACGGAGAAACCGTCAATCGTTAAATAAAGATAAATATAAGCCGTTTGATGTTCTTCTATAAATAAGTGATCACCAGCCATCTATTCGTTGCGTGGCTCTTCCGATCATCATCTCAATTTTAGTGGTCCTTTCCATTAATCCTTTTAAACTTAAGAGTAAATTATGTTTTTAGTCCTTGTAATTTGTTGACAACTTTTATTTTCGTCCTTGTGGTTTTTGAATCATCATTTTCATCCTTATAGTTTATAATTATTATCGTTTTTGTCCATATGATTTATAAATTATTTCTATTTTACTCCCTAATGTTTAACCTCATGAACGAAAATAGAAATGAATTGCGAATGATAAGGACTAAAACCCTAATTCTAAAACACAAGGATGAAATCTAAAATTTGTAACAAACCACAGGGACTGAAAAACAAAATTTACTCTAAACTTAATTTAACAATATTACATCTCTTTCATAATAAATGTCTATATTATTATTTTAATTAAAACTGAAATAGTTTTTAATTTTAAAAATAAATTTTTATTTTACTTTTAATT
>NC_037532.1:33179251-33191467 GCF_001531365.2 Cynara cardunculus var. scolymus
ATGATGGTTATATTATAATTTTGAAACTGTAGAGACAAAAGATATTATTTTGTCACAAATTATTGGGACCAAATTTGTAGTTTATTCATAAGCAATAAATTTATTTAAAATCAAAAATCAAAACCTTAAAAAAGCTATACTTATCTCAATGAATTTATTTTTTTAAGAATTCTACCAAATGATTATATTAATATTTATTCATTAGTATATTTAAATAAGAAAATATTTTTGCTTCCGCTTTTATTTGTACTAAAAAGGTAATTGCGCAATGCAGCGAAATATATTTCGATTTTAATGTTTAATTTTAATTTTTTGGTCTATGTCGATTTATAATACAAATTTATGTGGTTTTGAGCAAAACAATAATGTTTTTCTTAATAAAATATAAATTTGAAGATATCATAAAAATTAAAAAATATATAAAAGTTCTCACTTTTTTTGTGTAATTTCTTTAATTCGATTTTTTTATTATAATTTAATTTATGTTTAACGAAGAAATAATTTATATTTGGTTTAATAATATAATTTTTTATAAAGATAATAACTAAGTATTCTGTTAGAACTCAATGATTATCCTAATTATATTTTAGATTTTTTATATTTAAAATGAGATGTTTATCCAATATATGAGTATGTTTATCTGCAGTTAGTTACATGAATTCAAATATGGAGCTTTAATAAGTTGTACTTATGTGCAATTTACTTGTAATTTTAAATTTTAAGTAATATGTATCAATAACTAGTACTTCGTGCATAAAAAAAAATGATTTTTAAGAGTTTTGTAAAATGATTTATAATATACTACTGATATATAATATTTTTAAAATTCCATTTAGGCTTGTGTAACGAAATATATATATATATAAAAAGATTATTAATTTTTATACAATTAGGTGCGATTGATTTGATTGGAATATTTTGAAAGATTTGGATTTCATGAAAGAATTTGGAATCGAAGATTTTGGATTATAAAAAGTTTGGAATATTTGACGTGTTTGATTTGTATGATTTAGATTATAATACCATATGAAATCCCATGAAATACCAATCATCTTCACGGGATTTCAGTGAAATCCTGAAATTCGAAATCCAAGGAATCCTTCAAACTAGACACAAAATTGAAATTAAATTCAATTCCAAATTTCTTCGAATTCACTCCAAACCAAAAACAGGTTTTAAAAATGAAAAACAAAACGACCTGTGTTTTTTTTTTAATACAATTTAACCTACAATAATATTTAAATTTTATTAAAACTAGAAGGGTACTCGTGCAATGCATCGAGACACATCTTGATTTCAGTATATTGTTTTATTCCTTTTGTATATCGATATAATACGGTTTTATATGGTTTTGAGAAAGTGATAATATTTTTATTTTTGAATAAAATATAAATTTGAAAATATCATAAAATTTTAAAAAAAAATCGATATCAGTATCAAATTAATTTTTTTTAAAAGTTCTTGTATTTTGGTGTAATTTCCATAATTCAATTTTTTAATTATAATTTAATTTAGCTTTAATAACAAAGAAACTTAATTTAGGTTTAATAATATAATTTTTTTATAAAGATAATAACTAAGTATTCAGTTGAAAACTCAATGATTATCTTAATTATATTTTAGATTTTCTATATTTAAAATATATGTTTATCTTGTATTTGATTATTTTATCTGCAGTTAATTACATGAATTCAAATATGGAGCTTTAATAAGTTTTATCTATGCACAATTTACTTGTAATCTTAAATTTTAATTAATATACATCAATAAACAGTACTTTATGCATAAAAAATGGTTTTTAAGAATTTTTGTCAAATGCTTTATAATATATATATATATATATATATATATATATATATAAAGAAAATAATCTCTTATAAAGAACAAACCGTATAAAATGACAAATTACCATTTCAGAGTTCAATGATAAATAACGACCTATTTACAAAAGCGTTGATTCTACGTAATACATTACTAAAATTAGAAATTTTTGATACCAATTTACTTCAATTAAATGTTTTTTTTGCTATCCTTTTCCTTTTTTTTTTTTGGAGAAAATATAAAAGACAAATTGAAATAGACCAGGAATCTCCTGCCCATTTCTTCCTTACTTTGACTTTACTTTCTGGGTCAAGTTTCTTGCTTTGACAATCTTGGTATGCTTTTGTTGTTAAACAACTTTGTTTCTTGACAAATTTGGTCCCTATGGTATGATGAATATACATTTTCCATTAGTATAGTTTCAAAATTTACAAGATGAACATCATGGTTTGCAAAAACGTTTAGATTCGGTTCCTTCCTCTAGTAGTCGTTAAAATTACTGATAGATAGGTAATATCGTATTTTTTTCAATATATATATATATATATATATATATTGTCATATCATAAAGAAAGAAAAAAGTAAAAACAACAAGAAAATGATGGTTATATTATAATTTTGAAACTGTAGAGACAAAAGATATTATTTTGTCACAAATTATTGGGACCAAATTTGTAGTTTATTCATAAGCAAATGATAAAAGCATAAAATATACCATATTTTTATTTTCTTTATGTTAACTAGGGGTGCTCAAAAACCCGACCAACCCAACCCAACCCAACGCGAAATAACTCAACCTGAAGCAACCCGATGTTTAATCGAGTTATAAATTTTTTCAAATCGTAGATATTGGGTTGATATTATTTGAACCCAACCCAACCTGATGTCATTTTATTTCTTGGATTTAATATGATTGTTGAATTACTATTAATATATGCATTAGACAATAACACTATCACGTACGCTCTTCATATACACATCTTTTCAATCTATTCACATCTCTATATAACTCATTCGTATATATGTTCAGTAATTGTAAACATATATACGTAAATTGAGAAAATTAACTGAATGTGATATACGTAAGAAGTATATAAGTTGTATCAAATGGTTGATGATGAAAAATAAATTATAAGTAGAGAAATAACATATTCAAGGTTAGAAGAATATTTTAATGTATCACAGTATCAACCTGACCAATCCGACCAACCCGTACAGCTTAGGTTGGGTTGGGTTGCACTTTCGTTTGGGTTGGGTTGGGTTAAGATTTTTCAAACCGCAAGCATTGGGTTGGGTTGATCGAATGTCTTCAACCCGATCAACCCAACCCATGAGCACCCCTAATGTTAACCATGAATGTTGAAGTCAACTTGCGTGCATCTTCACTAATCTCAAAAGTTTTGGAGAGCAGTCTAGAAAAACCCTACTGAGTTTGTAAGATTCGAACCAGTCACCTGTGAGAAAGATTCCCTTTATTTTCAGTTGAGCTAAACCCACAACATATTTTTGTTGACGTTAAAATTAACATAAAAAGATACTTTCATGTACGAGTATATCAAAAATTAATTCGCTATCGTGATTAAAAGGATCTGGCAAAAACGACAAGTAAAACATATATAGAAGTTTTCAAATTTGCTTACGACGAATTTGATTGTATCCTAGAGACTCAGAATTTCGGTTCTTGAAATGACGTTATCATGTGTCATAACTTACTAGATTCGTTATTAGAAGCAATGGAGATGCGGTAACACATGAAGCCCGGTAATGGAATGTGATAACGACTTGAGTTGATAGTTGCCAGAACTGACGTAAGTTAAATTGTACAATTTTATGATACAGAGTTGTATTCGACAGTCATGATTCCTAGATGGTATCTCAATTTTTTATTAGTTTTAAAGGTTATTACGTTCTTTTATCTATTTTTGATATTTCTTGAGTTGTATTAATTTGCATGTAGTTTTGGATTGAGATAAGATGCATTTTGACGTCATATATAGCAGATGGCTCTTAGTTTTTATGATTAATTTATATTCATTTTCTCAACCAACTTGTCTAACCTCTTTATCCACGACTTCAACCAAGTAGGGTTTTTCTCTTCATTTGTATTTTTCATTGTTTATCCAAATTTTATCAAAACATTTTCAATTTTCGTCATACAAACATACGTGACGGTAATGGATATTTTCAATTTATATACAGTAATGTTCAATTTTGGACTGATCAAATCTATGAAATTCAAATTCAACACACACGCACATATATCAATACATATATATATATATATATATATATATATACACACACATATATACATGCACACATATACATACATATATAGACAAACTTAGCATCATATAGGTGATATTGTTATTTATTTAACTAAAAGTGTAATAATCATACATTGTAAAAAAATATATGTATTTGGTCCCTATTGTTTAAAAATGACAACATAATCCTTGTAGTTTTGAATTGCTTTGTATTTGGTCCCTCACCCTAATGGCTAATAAATGAGCATAAGCATGTTAAGGCCGAGGGGAACTTAAAGGAACCGGTTAACAACTAAGAATCAATGACCAAATTCGAAGCAACATGGAAACTACAAAGAAGGGTTTTGTAAATCGTAAGGATGAAACCAACAGTTTTGAACAACCCACGTGAATGAAAGATGTATTGTACTTAAAATATATAAAACCGATGTCATAAAATTCACCTAATGAATCCTCATTCACTCCTTATATCTTATATACATGACTAAAAACCTGTTAATCCTCAAATTTCATGTTCTCTCGATTTCTTGTCAATTACGCTTGAAGACACATCGTGGTGTTTTTTCATAAATTTATTTGATTCTTTGTCACTTCAGTAAAATGACAATGTTTGAACCAGTTTATTTGTTGAATTTATTAAATTCATATGTAAAACTTTAATAAGTTGTAAAATCAAATTTTAAAAAACCATACATTAATTACATTATATAATGATATATAAATTGTTTCTAATAAAGATTTTACCAAATTTTATATATATATATATAGAGGTTGGTTATTATACAACCCTTGACATTTGTGCAACCAATACAACCCAACCTCAACCGTCTATTTCATTTGATGAATATGTGATTTCATAGAAGTTTTGATTGTTTCCTAATATAAAGTATTAATCATAATTAATGAATTCTATTTATATTCCATAAATATTCAAATCATAATAAATGAACTCTCATCATTTCTATAAATATCTCAATTAATTGGGTTGCAAGAGTTGTACAAATACACAAGGTTGTAAAAGAAATATACCCTATATATATATATATATATGGTTGGATTCACGTGAGATCAAGGGTTTTTCGTGAGACCCGTAAGACCAATTTATATTCATTAATCAACTTTATAAGCTAATACATACATACATACATACATACATACATACATACATACATACATACATACATACATACATACATACATACATACATACATATGTGTGTGTGTGTAAAGGAGGTTTACTTTGCAAACCATGTTATTTATACAAACTTCATTCAACCAATCATAAATTTTTATTTTGTTCATTTTTTTGTAACTATAAGAGGTTGATTAATCATTTTTATTGTGCAGAGTGTTAATCATAGATATTATCATCTTCATTATTTTAATTTTAGAGAAATACATGAAACAATTATATTAAATATTATATATGGAACAACTTCATCAAAAAAAGTATTCTATAAAACAATTTCACAAGATTAAACAATTTCATGAAAAAAATTTATAAGATTAAACAATGAAATCGATGGATAAAAATATTTTACACGGTTTATACAAATTATATGATTTGCATTTGATCACTCCTCTCTCTCTCTCTGTATAATATAATTTCATTGAGACATTGGAAATTTCTAAGAAGCTTGGTAAATTTTGGCGGTTATTTGGGGCCACATAATAACAACAAATTCATAGAATTTAATTATTTATTTAGATAGACATTTAAAAATTCTTTAATAATCAACATCATGATTTAATTCTTTAATACTTATAAAATGACGTTTTATGTTCATTAGGAATTAAATATTTTAAGATACAAAAAAACAAGACTGTCGTAATCTTAGAAATACACGGTTGACAAAAAAAATTATAAAGATTCTAAATATTGTTTATGATCATTGTCGTGACAATACCTGGCTTTAACAAAATACCACGAAGGTGTATACAAAACTACATGATTTCATAAATAACAGTGAACTGAGTTCAAATGTATTTTATATGAATTTCATCTTTTTTACCAGTACATTGATACTGATCTCCAGAGTCAGTATCTGATTGTTTTCATGATCTTATGATTGTTCTTAACAAATATGATTGGTAAGATACGTATTTTCTTAATTGAAATAGAATGATTCGATAATTTCCACGAGTTTATTTGGCAATCAAAAAGAAAACAAAAAGAATTGTGTCTTTTTGAATGTGGTGTCACTACCTGCGCGAACGAGAGTTAACTTCATAAAAATCTAAGCTGAAAAACTCACATACGAAGCGTGTGACCGGTTGTCACCCTCTTCAAGTTGAAGTTGGAGTATGCAGATCATAAATTCTTAACTTGCCAAAAATGAACTGAAATTGAAGTTTGTTGAGTCTCTTGGTAAATATCTTCAATTGTATGTGAGTTGATACGTAAGATATATAAATTAAGCCACATAGAACAGTATCACGAACAAAATGACAATTGATGTTGAGATATTGGGTCTGCTGTAATTTGAATAGTATACTCATTATCACAATATAGCCATATAAGTTTAGGTTGTGATGCAAATTCAATCAAATGATTTCCAAGCTGGTATTAGCCATAGACTGATATTCAGCCTCAACAAAAGAGAGAGAAACCAAGTGTTTCTAGAAATTCTTGGAAGACCCAAAGTCATATTTTAAAACCGCATATACCATATTGTATAGTGTCGTCTAATAAAAAACCAAACCACGTAGCAAAAGTTCTAAACTATGTAGTGTAGCCTGGGAGGTTTGTAAAATGGGAAAATTGCACCAAAATGGAACCAACTTTCATCTGATTCTTATTTTGGAGAACCAACTTTCAAAATTGTCATTTAGGGGTCTCTATCAAACTTTTTGTTTATTTAAGGGTCTGGTTGATCTGTTGAACATGTAACAGGTAATTTAAGGGTCTCTATCAAACCTTTGGTTTGATTTGCCAAATTTGATTTAAACTTTAATATTGGTACGAATTGGTTAGATATAAAAATATTGAATTTGATATTTAATATTTATTTTTTATTGCATCAATTATTTTTTTTTATTGCATTAGTAAAAAACAATTTTTATTGTGTTAATTTGGATTTTTTTTTTTGAAAAAATCTTCAATTTGATATCTGAATTTAAAAAAAAAACGAGATTTGAAATGAAAAATAGATTTTATTGCATTAATTTTTGAACAAAAAAACGAATTTTAGTTATTTTTTTATAATTATTTTGCAAGTTGGTTCCCCAAAATAGGAATCAGATGCAAGTTGGTTCCTCAAAATGACGATTTTAAAAGTTGGTTCCCCAAAATAGGAATCAGGTGAAAGTTGATTCCATTTTGGTGCAATTTTCCCTTGTAAAATTTTACAAACATCCCTAATTTTAGTAATTATATCAAATCCATACTTTTGGCGAGACAGAAAAACGGCTTGGAATTTTGGAGAACTTCAAGAGTAAGAAAATACTTTAATCAACCAACATCTTTCATACAAAAAATACAAACTCAAATAGTCGTTATAGTCTTGAATGGCAATAGAATCATTCCCAGAGCTAACCGTGTCATCAACATAAAACAAGATACGCTACTAAAAATATGAAGTATGAACACGGAATAATTTGCATAAAGATAAAACAAATGCATATTCCTAAAGAGATCTCGGAAACTTAGCTACCCAATATTGAGGGTATGGTTCAAACCATATTAGATTTCTGTAAGAGACAACAGAAACGAGAATGGTTTGTGCACTAACTAGGTGGAGGATGCATGTAAATCGTTTCCTCCAAATCCCCGTGAAAAAAAAGCATTGTGCACACCCCATTTTTCATATGATCAATGCTTATTGATCAATGCTATACCGATAGTTTTTCATATGAAATCTGTTGATAATAACGATAACCACCGAAATACTTGCATATAGATCAATATATTATGATTTTTTTTTTGTAATGAAAAACTTAAAGTATATCATTGTTTTCCTTTTTATCTAATGTATAATAAAAAAACAATAAAATATAGTTAGTAGTTTTATGTTGTTTTCCTCAACCAATTTATCTTTTGTTTTGCATGATGTGTTTTTAAATGACTTTTTCTAACTTTCCAAGAAATTATATGTAAATACATATGATTAAATAATATTGCATTAAAAATTGAAAAATGACAAAGACTAAACCCTCAAGTTGCATTCTAAAGAATTCTTCATGGAAAATACTTGGAAATGTTGCAAGAATTTTCTATGTTTAATTACCTCAATGAAAGAAAATATATAATCATATGTATGTATGTATATATATATATATATATATATATATATATATATAGGTGGAGGTTCAAACGAGAACACCTCCATTTTACGAGAACGCAAGAACACTTTTATCATATATGATAATACGCGTGAGGGGACCTGTGATGTGTGGACGACATGTTCTACAACTTAGGCTACGCCAAAGGTTGTCTACATCTATGATTTAGCATCACATGTGATGGTCTTGATGGATTATAGTATCATATCAACAACCTTATCACATGTGATAATACTTGTGAGGGGAATTAGTGGTGTAAGGGCGACTTGGCCCACAACCAAGATCGCATGGAAAATCGTCCACGTCTTTGATTTAGTATCACATGTGATGAAATAATAGTATCAGATGTGATTGTCTATAGTAAAAAGGTGTTTACACATTCTCGTAAAATGAAGGTTTTTTCGTTTGAACCTTTCCCTATATATATAAATTGAATGACATGGCACAATGTTAAAGTATAATTCTTCATTAGAAATTTTTTGGATTTTTGGATTTTTTAAAATGATTAATTTGTTAAAGTCTTTTAGTCCTTATCATAAATATATATATATATATATATATATATATATATATATATGTTTTTATCATGAATGGGGTATTTTTTTAATTTTTTTTTCTAATCTTACCCTTAAAGCTAATGAACCTCTCCATCTTCACCTTTTATTGAATAAATGGAACTTTAACGAATAGCTAATAGATTTCCTTTCTTTCGGTTATTCATTTATCCCTTTTCTAGTATATTAATAACAAAACGGATTTTTCTAATGTATAAAATAAAAATTCCAATGGCTTTGACTACTATAACCTTTCCAACCACGATTTTTTATTTTTTCTAGGAATTTCACCTCGAAATACGAAATTGTACTGATGAGTTGTATGCCCTTTTGAATTCTCACTTAATCCATCTTTAATTTTAGCGCCCTCTAGAAATTTTGGTCTATCAATGTCTCAATTTTCTTCGTTTTCTCTGTCTCACTTATCTTTTTTTCCTTTCTCTTTGGTTTTAGTTCTTTTATATTCTTGATAAGTTTTATTTTTTTTATACTTATGCTAGGATTTTGCTAAGTTATCTTAACAAAAACCGTTAAACCTGTTTGTATATTCGAGGAGTTAAGGTTTATGGACTGTGGAATTTTGTGGTTATGATCTAAGGTAAGGTTTTATGTACTTTTCGAGATTTTGGTTGTACTATAAGTTTATGTATGTTTGTTTCTTATTTTGAACGCAATAAGGATTTTGTTGGGTTACCTTTATAGATTTCGTTCAATTTGTACTCAGAGCAGTTAGTGTTTTTGGCTTGTGCTTGTGGCTTTAATAAGAAAAGGGTTTCAGGTATGTTCATTTACTGATTTTGATCACATTATAATTTTCATTGTCTTCATTTCATGATTTTGATCGCAAAATAATCTTATGTATTTCAGTTATCTCTACAAAGACGGTCTAGTCTGTGTGCGTATCAGAGCTGCTAAAGTTTCCAGGTTGTAGGGTTTTGTGGTTTTTATCTAAAATAAGGATTGTATGCTTCTAGGTCCTTTCATTGTTCAAGTAAATGTCTAGAAAAAGAGTGAAACAAAGCCTTCCGGAAAAAATCAAGTAGGTCAAAGAAAAGTTCATTAGGGTACCTTTTGAAGCCGTTGAACCAAAAACCAACTGAAAATTTGGTAACGGAAGAAGAAATGTGGCAATAGCTTGTGCGAATTATCACAAAAAAAAACCTTGAAAGGTTACACGAAGGCAATTAATGATCTTAATGCTACATTAGAAGGTGTTTGTCGCTTTTTAAAGCATATTGGATTCTAACTTTAGTTCTTCGTCAATTTGTGCAAGTTCTTGGAAATTCCTGTATGTAGTAGAATATTTCACGTAAAAATATTTTATTTTATCTATTTATAGAATTATAATTTTTTGGAATCACTTTGTTGGTTCAATTCTAACAATTAATAAGTTGATTTCTATGACCGTCATTTGGCTAAAGTTGTTTGGTCTTGAAATTTAAGAAGGTTAGAGCAAATACCTGTAATACCCCTAAAAGAACAGCAAATTCAAACCGGAAAATAAATACGGAAATGGTACTTCGAATAAAATATAATCACCCAATATACGGACGGGGAAAAAGTAAGTGTTTACAACAATGGATAAGAATGGTAGCTAACAACTTAATTATCTAAACCAACTAGGTAAAGATTAATAACAGGTGTCACTACGAACACCAAAAAATTTCTAATCAACATATGATGCTAAGTATCTCCGAAAGTGTCGTCCCAAAAAGGCCTCTAACGTCAATTATCGCTCCGCTCATACTTTGGGAGCCCCACTGTTTTGTGATCCTGATATACATATCATTTAAGAAAAAGTGTTAGGCCTAACGGCGAGTGGGAAACAAACAATTATGGAATAAAGGTGTAAAACATTCTAAACCGGAAAACATAGGTGAAAAACATCAAAAGATGATGGCGGAGACCCTATTTATCACTAATAGTGACGGGACACAAGAGTAAGCCACATTTCAATGCTATAAAGCTTCTATTTCATTCAACTACCAGTTCGAGTCCCCTAATGACTAAAATATGCTCTTTCTCTAGAAATAGATTGTTACGGGTCACACGTCTGTAGTTCATGTTCCCAGTGATATAATTCTCGTATCTAGCCATGGTCTGGGAATAACTATCCCATCTTAATAACCATAATTCAACTTATATGCTTATGGATCCATTGCATTCTACCCTGATATATGTAACCTTCCGAATATGTTATCTTGTACCCAATCATATCACCACTTGTATACATACAACCATCAAGTAAGAAAAACTGTATTTTACCAATAAAATCAATGATAAAAATTTCTCTAAGTCTATGTTCCAAAATTTATCAAATTTTGAAGTAACCACTCTTATTATATATAAAATCATTCTCCATACTTATTTCATCAAAACACAGTAAGTTCCAAATATCTCAAATTTGACCTAGTTGGTCCAAAATCACCCAAATGTGAAATAAAAGCTTTAAATAACTAAAATACAATATTCTAACATGTATATGATTTTATAAAGTATATGATGAAATCACAAGTTAGGTTTTGAAGAAAATCTAAAACTCAGCAGAATGGGGAAGAGGCTGAGTAGATCTTAAATTTTAGCACAGACACTTGAATCCTAGCTTGGAAGTGCCTTAGTAGCTCCTTGAATGCCCCAAAATTGAACCTAGGGTTTCTTTTGAGGTTTGAAGGAAGTGACAGAGAAAAAGTATGGAGCGAATGAGAAGAAACCTAAAGAAAATCATCTTAACTTATCAGCAAGTGCCTAAAGCGACTTCAATGCGAGTTTAGCCGCATCAAGGTTGCCCATATGCTTTCTAGCTCGGCACAAACAGTGCCTAAAGCGACTTCAATGCAGGTTTTTAGCTGCATCAAGGTCGCGCGCATGCTTCAAAAGGGGCACAAAAAGTGCCTAGTTGCGGCTTTAGCCGTACGACACCCACATTTCTCACTGTTTCTCTTCCCAAAACCCATTTTTCTTGAGTTTTAAACACTACCAAACACCCCACACCAAAATTTGCTCAAGGGAACTCAATTTTAGTACATTCGAGAAAGGAAATACAGGTAAATTCTAACTTTATCAAGATAACTAAATCTCGGGTGTTACACTTAAAGACCTTCAAGATGGTATAATGTCATTTAATATGAGTTTGCATTAGAAGATTATCAGACAACATCTAAATCAAAGCGATAAAAACATGTCACAGCAAGTCAGTTAGTAACAGAGCATACTTTCAACCATCAACCATGATCAAAATATTTTAAGGCTTGCTTGAATATATAAAAATATTTTAATTTAAAGGTGATGTTTTT
>NC_037532.1:33191847-33217509 GCF_001531365.2 Cynara cardunculus var. scolymus
GTCTCACGAAAAACCTTTGGTCTCACATGATCCCAAGTCTATGTATGTATGTATGTATGTATGTATGTATGTATGTATGTATGTATGTATGTATGTATGTATGTATGTATGTATGTATGTATGTATGTATGTATGTAACTCGAACCACATTATAATAGAAGAAAGTTTCTTACATATTTAGCTTTTAGCTTTTAGTGATCTATGCCAATGTAATTTAAAAGCACAACAAATTTCTTATTTATTAAACTAATCAATAAAATTAATTTACTCTTAAACACAATGAATACATTTATCTTAATTTGGTCTCATTTCATCTTAAATGAAAATAGTACCATATTTTTATCAGTTATCAATCAACAAATTACGTTTAATCTTAAATTGGTTGCATATTATTTGACAAAACTAATTTGTCACCATGCAACAAGCGGTGCCACACACTTGTTCAAATAACATTGGCAACCAAATATGGTGGATTTAGTAAAGTTTGATAACTATTAATTAAACATTTTATATGGTAATCAAAAAAGAAAATCTATGTATTGAAATTACCGCTTATGATTAATCCAACGGTTAAGATAGGAATTGTAAAAGTTGTAAGATTTATATGGGTTGTAAATTAACCTTGGCATATATCTATATATATATATTATTTATATTTGATTAATAAGTATCTTTTATAAGGCGAATGATCATGTGAGAATGAGAGTTAAAGTGAGAAATATAAGAATTGATCTAGACTCTTTATTACCTTTAATTTCAAACCCACTCATTCATTGTGCTTGATATGGTGATTGATTCGGTGCATTTCATTGAGATGTGCATCCAATGATGGAAATTCTTTCTTACGCTTCTTACTTCGATCAATTATCAGGAACCCAACCATATTATATTATATATATATATAGAGAGAGAGTTTGTTTCAAATACAACCTATCGCATTTGTACAACCAATGCAACATAATAAATTGAGATATTATATATATATATATATATTGGCGTCCTTGGGGTCATGGACTGACCATAAAACCATGTTCAATAAGTGATCCAAGGTCGCATACCTAGACGTGAACTAAGTTCCCATTCACGACCCATATAACAAGTTGCACCAAGTAAGATACATACATACATACATACATACATACATACATACATATATATATATATATATATATCATTTAATTGAGATCGAAAAATGAAAAACGATTAAATATACATACATCAATCTTTAAATTATTGAGAGCATCTACACTTAATTTTTAATAGTATGAAGCTTATAAATTAGATTCTATATGATAATTATTGATATATCGTGTTTTATTATTAATTATTCATTATTATTTGAAACAACACAAAAAAGGTATACTTCTATTGGCATGATTGGCTAATCATAAAGACCCAAGAAACCAAAAGCAACTTACTTGCATTGACCTCCACTTTGGACCATATATATCCAAGGCTCTTTATAACAAAAGTGAACTAATTGAAATTATATAAGATTCTCATTCTTTATATATATATATATATATATATATATATAGGGTTGGGTTCACGTGAGACCAAAGGTTTTTCGTAAGACCCGTAAGACCAATTTATGTTCATTGATCAACTTTATAAGCTAATGATCTAATGGTTTAAAGTTGCACGGTGACAATTTTGTGATTATTGAGAAGTCTCGTGGCATTTATGAATCTTCAGATTGTCATATTGTAGATCTAATCCAAGAGTTGAGAAATTGGTCTCACGGGTCTCACGAAAAAACCTTGGTCTTACATGATCCCAAGTCTATATATATATATATATATAGAGAGAGAGAGAGAGAGAGAGAGAGAGAGAGAGAAAGAGTTTGTTTCAAATACAACCCATCGCATTTGTACAACCAATACAACCCAAAAAATTGAGATATTTATGGAAATGATGAGAGTTCATTTATTATGATTTGAATATTTATGAAAAATAAATATGATTCATTAATTATAATCAATACTTTATATTAAAAAACAATCAAAACTTCTATGAAATCACATATTAATCAAATGAAATGGACGGTTGAGATTGTGTTGTATTGGTTGCACAAATGTCAAGGGTTGTATAATAACCAACCTCTCTCTCTCTCTCTCTCTATATATATATATATATATATATATATATATATATGTGGAGGTTCAAACGAGAACACCTATATTTTACGAGAACACAAAAACACTCTTATCACATGTGATAATACGAAATGAATCACATTTAAAACCCGAAATGGATTTAATTAAGATCGATAAATCTTGTTAGAGAGGACCTTTTTTTAAATAAAAAATTAATTAGCATTAATCTCCCTTAATCATGGATCACATAATCCTATTAGTTCTATCTCCATTTGAATAATATAATGCCCAAAATTGGTCGATGAAAAGATTACGATCCAAAAATTAATTGTTTTTCTAAACCACATGATTTACACAATTTTCTATCAAGTTTTTGATCTCTTCTTAATACAAATATTTTTATAACATTAATTAATTAGTGGAATATAAACATAGTTTCATCATCATATCAATAACAAAACACATTTATTCTTTTTTTTAAACTTCCATAAACAACTAGCTTAAAGCATCATGAATTCAATATGCATTGACCTTTGACCTTCATATAGTTATAATCTCTCTCCGTATATGTAGGTTCGAACGGGAAAAATAGTGAAATTCGAGAGCATAAAAATAATTAAATTTTGTGTAAAATCATACGTGATTTTATAATAACGGTCAACGTAAGGGTTTGTGGACCTTAGATTGCGGTAAAGTCGTGTGAATCATATGTGACTTTATTATAAAATGACACGTGATTCGACTGTTTTCTTATTTGTTTATTATTTTCGTATAAACCCCCCTCTCTCTCTATATATGTATATATATATATATATATATATTATATACCATATATATTCCGTAAACAGTGGTTGTATATGACCATATTTCAGCATGCATTATTCTCACTCTCCACACACACACACATATATATATATATAGATATATATATAGATATAGATATAGATGAGTTGAAAGAATCTTGAATTGTATTTCGTCAAATTAATTTGGGGGGGTCAAAAGAGTAACGGGTCCAACGTTTGAACGGGGTGGGTTTCGAGGATTTTAATAAGATGTTGTCTCAATCATGGAATGAAGAACATGGGTCCTGAGACAAATACCATATCTATAAACAAATAAAATGAAAACAATTAGAGACAAAAGGATGGACAATTGCCTTGGGTATCATCAAGCTAGGGATCTTGTTCCCTGTTGATATATATAATATATATCATATATATATATCATTGTCCGTACATACTCTTTTGGCTAATCATATGCAGATGACAAAAGCATTGGAAAAATACAACGTTTTTTGTATTGCCGGTGCGAAACATCATATCCTTAAATCATGTACGTAGTTTACTTACGGATTATTACCTACTTCATTTCCTTATCAAACCCTATGCTTAATTAATTTTCATATCTAACTTAATTTTGCTTAAGATCTGAAAATCTTGATACAAGTACTAAAAACCTTTCCTCCATCCTTTTTTGTAATTTTTTAGGTCATACACACGAGAACGATATTCAAACTCAAGGCGTTTAGGTTATTTTGCCATTTGAGGAAGCGAAACGTAGACAGATATATAGATTATGGCATAAACGAATATACAACATTACATTTAAAACACTCACATTTAATTAAATATAAACCATGGAAAGAAACACTCAACGTTTAATGACGTTGGAAGCTTATATTCGTTGCGCTTGTCTTGTATATAATTTTCTAAACTTGCATGTAGTGTATGTATGTAATTAATTGAACTTGTATGTATATATACATATTATATATATATATATATATATATATATATATATATATATCGTGTAATAAACCCGTGCTAAAAAAGTAATAAAAAGAACTTTTTGACAAGAATCCTGGGAAAAACCCTTTTATGGGCATCTTACACCTTTTGCTTGACCCTTTACTATTCGACGTAGAAAAAATGGAATCACCAAAAGACGACATATTGCATGAGAAGTGATGATCGACCCGACAACTTGATCTTGTATTTGTCTTTATATCTAATTAACCTACCAAAAAAGATTTTATGAGTAATTAAATTAGGGTTTCGGAAGACATATTTCTGAGAAAGATTTGAGAGGAAGCAAGTAGGTAACATGTTTACAAATGTGTCGACTTGAATGGGGACTTAGGAGTGACATGGTTGTTAGGGGTTGGCTGTGTTATATATATATATATATATATATATATATATATATAATCAATTCATCTTATAATTAAGCCAGTTGGAGGTGTTGGTCCACTCAAGATTTTGAAAGATAAAAGTTGGTAATGTGGCTCGAGGAATCATTTATTCTAGTCATTAATGTCTCTCTATGTATATAATATTTATTCTATTTTTTTTATTAATCTGGATATCCAACCCGCTATGCGAGCCGACTAATTCTAGGATGACCACTTGCTTTGCAGATAATCCGGAGTCACCGCATTTGAACCTCCGTGGCCACAAGAGAATTTTTATTCCTCCGTATATATTCTATTTTTATAAACCGAATCTAATGTAATTATCATGGCGTGTTAATAAACAGACGATAAAAAATACTGCTTCTTTACTTATGGTTCGATCGTGGTGGACGACGCTTGAACCTTGCATTCTACGTTCATTATGCTAAACATGACCTTTGGTCCACCAAGGAAGAGACCAAGAGAGAGAAAGACGTTTAAATTTTGTCAGATATTTCATATCTTGTTATTAAGAAAATGAATACAAATTATAAATGTTTTTTGTATATATTTTTGGGTATTTTGATCGATGGGAAAAAATGTCAAATGCTCTCCAATATGTTCATACATGCACACATGCGAAAAGATTGACAAAGGTTTGTTTTTTTTATCTACTTTGCAAGCAATTATTAGTTTATTTTTGATATTTTAAGTATGTAATTCCTTGTCAACAAGTCCGATGATCACATTTTATTTTTATATATTCAAATCTGTTAAAGTCATATCTGTAAAGATTGACACGATTTACGATAAAACTTGATAACTTACAACATAATTGAATTCAAGGATACAAATTTTCCTTTTTTCACACTAGAGTTAGATCCCTTTTTCTACCTTATCTATTGCCTTTATTCGGCTTGTTCTATTGGATGAGGTTCGTTTGAGACTAAGTTTATTTTCTATGTAAAATATATACTAAATGTTTAATGCTACGACCTTACTGTTCACAATTATGATACATTTGTCAGAGGTCGTATGATTTTTCAACATTGATAATACATAAAAAACAATTAGAAGTATATAAAGAAAACAAGTTGCAATTTGAAATTGATTTATCAGATAAAACTTCATATATATATATATATATATATATATATACACACGCACACACATATACACTCACTCACACATGTGTATATATATAGAGAAGGAATCAAATGAGAAGTTGATCAATTTGTGAAAAGAAGAGAAGTTATAAGATCATATATGATTACACGTGAGACAAACATTTAATTCTATATAACTAAATACATCCAAAAGGGGCGCAAAAAACTTGATGAATGTGTGTGTGTACACATATGTTTAATCATACATGATTAAGTGTGCATATCACGTAAAATCATATATAATCTTAAAAAAATTTGCCCTCTCGCAAATTGACCGATTTCTCATTTGAACCTGACTTTATATGTATGTGTGTGTGTACACATATGTATGTATGTATATATAGGTTTAATTATTTGAAAACTCCAGAATTTGTAAGATATGTGGGATTCATCCTAAGCCATACAGAATATAAATAATTATTAATTAAACATTGAATCATTTTTTGGGAAAGTAAATTCCAAAATACATCTCTCTTTCTCCTTTCTGTTCTGTTTGTAACATACACATATGCACACACCCAATTAAATGCGCACACATGGACACTATATAAATAATCTTAAGAAATTTCTTACTGGGTATTCACTACGTGTGCACAATATTCACATGGTGTTCTCAAAAGATTGGTTTATATTTAGTTTTATTGGTATTTACAATATGTTCACAGTGTGTTCAAGAGTTTAGAAACTATGAGTAGTTATAAGAAAGTGTTTATCTTGTGTGCACATTCATTTTTTGTGTATGTTATGAGAGAGGAGATATAAGAGAGAGATGGGGAGATAGAAAAGAGGAGAGAGAGATTTTTAAAATTATATTTTATTTTATCTTTTCAACCAATTATTGTGGTTTAAATTAGAGCCCACGAATTAGCAGGTTATTAAAAAAAAGCCTATATATACACACAGAGGGAGAAGAAGGTTCTCAGGAACCAATTATTCATGATCAATAACACTGAATAACTATGAATATTAATCATCATAAATATCTCAAAAATTCATTATAAATGTTAATGATCATGAATATATGATTTCCGTGATTTCAACGTAAAAGAGGTTTTTAATAATAGAACCTACCCATATATATGTGCGCGTGTGTGTATATATATGCCTAAATATTTACAAACCCGATAAATCATATAAATACAGACCATTTTCCATATGTTATTTCAAATATTAAACAACATGCGTGAAAATACATTGTGTATACTGTGTTTTTTCATATGTGAAATATACATGACTGTTTTTTTATACACACACAATAGTCATACACATTTTACATACAAACAAGATTGTATAAAAACTGATATTCACACATATTGTTTCATATATGAACCAACGAATGAAAACTGCTTTATAAGTGTGTACGAATTATTAATTTCATAAATGAAATTGAGTATATTTTTGTTGAACCTTTAATATAATGTAAATCTAAAGATATTATTTATTTATCATTGTTTATTGGATTAACTTCTTACAAAGAAAATCTAGAAATACTTTTTGTAAATTATTGTTTATGTAGGGACTGTTTGATAGTTGCTGAATAGTTTGGTGTAGAATGATTAAGTTGTCAAAAGTCTTAGATATAGTACAAAATGAAATATAATTGTTTGGAAATTGTTCAGAATAAAATTATGGCGCTAAATGGTAGGGAGACCTACGATACAAAACCATTCAGAGGGTTTCAGAATCATTAAAAGCCAGACTTTTTTTTGCCGAACAAGATTCACCTTTTAGCAATTCAGATGATGTCTTTTAATAGAACTATTAAGAGATAAACAAACAGCCTCATATTACATCAACATATGTTACAACCACATTAACAATTTTATTTCGGCGAGAAACTAATAGCCAACTTTGAAATATGTGATACCATACTGTTTTCTTAAGATCTACGAGATTACATAAATAACATTAAACCTTTCACGGTAAAACATTGTAACAAAAAACCTAGCTTCACATTGTTTTGACTGTGAAGGTTCAGTGTTTTTCGTATCTTCACAATGTTTTGTTGTAAAATTCCAATATTATTTTGTGGCCTCACGGGTCTTAGAAAAATAATATAGTCTCACGTGAATTCAACCCACTAATAGCCAAAACAACATATATACATATACATATTTTATACATATACATATAGACGAAAGATCGTGTGAGAATAAGAGTTAAAGTGAGAAGTATAAGAAGAGATTTGGACCCTTGATCATTTTTAATCTCAAACCAACACATGAATTGCGCCTTAGAGAGAATTAATCTGGTGTATCATTAGTGTTGGTCTAGTGTTTCTTTTCAAACAGGATTAATCCAAAGATGAAAATCCCTCTAAACCTTCTATTTTTTCTCACTTTTCTCACCATAACATTCATTCTCAACCAAACCTATATATATATATATATATATATATATATATGCATTACACATGCATAACTACGATAACAGCTGTCTAGTTTCATTTTCTTATAGGTATATACACTTATTTAATTGATTAATTATTTGTTATTAAAATTAATAGAGTATTATAATACATAGAAATGGCATTACAGAGACACTTGATATAATTGTCTTCTTGCTAGTGGTGGAAGAAAACAAGGGTGGCCACAAGCTGGACAGTATATACCTGAAACCTTTTGTCATTCAGACCTTCAATTTGACCCGCCAAACAGAGATTTCTTTTTACATAATTGTAATTTATTTATTCTAAATTAATTCTTTTAATTATATATTACCCAAAATTAATAATCTTCACTTCAATAAAATTGGATTTATAGGAGCTCAAAATTTTCTAAACCGTTTTATAAAATCAAAAAAATAGAATGATATATCTAAAGACATTATAATAAGTTTATAAGACGTTTTTGAACACCATAACAAGTTTTTTGGATATTTTTATAAAATAAAGTGGTATCGACTAGTTTATAGGACACTATGAAAAAGTATCTTACAAAAATAAGTGTCGGGTTCATAGAAAATGTCCTATAAAATAGATAATGCATTTTTTTGTAATAAAAGTGTCCTAAAAAACTTATTAAGACGCCTAACAACATTCTATAAATTCTATTACAATGCCTTTAGATAGCATGTTTTATTTTTTAGTCATATAAATTAAGGGGCTGTTTGGCAGTTGCTGAATGATTTAGTGCAGAATAGTTAAGAGGTCAKAATAGTTAAGAGAGTCAGAATGGTTAAGTGCTGAATGAAATAATGTTGTTTGGTAACTGTTTTCTGAATGACAATAAATTATCATTTTAACCCTCATCTAAAAAAACCCATTATTCCATTTTAACCTTCACCGATGCCCTCTTTGCCCTCATCGATGGCTTCAATCTGTAGGGTGGGGTGGGGTTGTGAAGACCGGCGACGAGTGAGGGTGGGGGAGGGGCTGTGAAGACCGGCGACGAGTGAGGGTGGGGGAGGGGCTGTGATTCATAAAGCAAAGTTACCTACGCCRGCCACAAAGAACACWAAGTCGTAATTAGTTCGTGAAATCCCATAATCAATGCCTCTGTGACAACCCCATTATTTAATTAATCGATCAATCTAACAGGACCACTTCGAGATCTGCGGTCTGCGGTCGGCGTCGGCTCAGAATCCTTCTCGTTCTCGCCGGATAATTCTTCCAGCGATTTGCCATTTGTTTCCGGCAATAAAAACGTAAGCACCATCCCCAAGAAACTGATGACGCCGAGAATATTGAGGTACTTCTTGATTATGTCGCCATTGTCTGTTTTTTTAGAGTCGGTGCTATGGGAAGCGTAGACAAACCCGTAAGCTCCGACGATGGCACCGGCTTTACCGGCAGCGGCGACGAGTGAGGGTGGGGGAGGGGCTGTGAAGACCGGCGACGTGTGAGGTGGGGGAGGGGCTGTGAAGACCGGCGACGTGTGAGGTGGGGGAGGGGCTGTGAAGACCGGCGACGTGTGAGTGGGAGAGGACAAAATTGGAAAAAGAAGACTCTGAATGGTTGAGTGAAGCCTCATATGCAAAATGGTTAAGAGGGGTTGTGTAACCATTAAGAGCCTTTTTTTTTTTGCCAAACATTCTTAACCTCTTACCGATTAAGAGGCTGGCTCTTAATGTAACCATTAGAACCAAACTCTCGGCATTTGTAATCGCTAAAAGCTTTTTTTTTGTTTTACGTTTTATATTCGATTTGATTTAGTTTTGTGAGTTGTAAGTGTGAACATTTGAATAAGAAGAGAGTTCATGTATATGATTCAAATGCATGTAATAATGAATTAAAAGTCGTTAAACATTACCATATATACCATGAACTGAATGATTCATATATAATAATAAACATGCAAAAGTGTTTTTGAACAAAGAGTCATATATAGCTTTGATCCATAGGACAAAGGTAGAAAAAGGAATATAGGGATGGTTTCCATTCCATTAATATAGAAATGGAGAAATGACGGTTATACCCTTGGTGGTATAGCCAAGGTAGAAGGTGAGGAAGAAGGGTAAGATGGGGAAAATGAAAGAAATTAAGAAGGTTAGAAAAAAAATTGAGTGGATGGGATAAAGCTGAAGAGGTGTCATATCGATTGATGATGATGATGATCAGTTGTTTGTTTGTTTGTTTGCTTGTTTTGTAGGGTTAGGTTTATTTGGTTTTGGTTTTGGAGTCAAGTGTGGGACAGCAGGGTGCGGCCCTGGCTCGGTCGTATGCACCCTGGCCTCTACCTGTTAAACCTGCCTTTTGCCCATATTCATGACTGGCATGTGTACATACTTCGATATGACATTTCATGGTAAATGTTTTATCGTATACTTTGGATGCAAACACCAACTCCTAAAAGATGTATTCTATTATATATATATATATACTTCTTCTTACAGGTGCTATCTGAGTGAACAACAAGGATAAGAAATAGAAGCAAAGCTCGTTGTCTAAGGAGACGGTTCATTTGAGAACCATAAAAAAGTTTAAGAACTGTGGGAACATGTATATATTAATGAATTTCATTGAGTATATTAATCAAGGTGTGTATATATATAGGGTTGGGTTCACGTGAGATCAATGAGTTTTCGTGAAACCCATAAGACCAATTTATGTTCATTGATCAACTTTATAAGATAATGATCTAATGGTCTAAAGTTGCACGGTGACAATTTTGTGATTATTAAGAAGTCTCGTGGCAATGTTGTGATTATTAATGTTCATATTGTAGATATAATCTAAGGGTTGAAAATTGGTCTTACGGGTCTCACAAAAAACCATTGGTCTCACATGATCACAAAAAAAAAAAATATATATATATATAGAGAGAGAGAGAGACTTGAGATCATGTGAGACCAGCCTGTTTTCGTGAGACCAGTGAGACCAGCATTTTACACTTGAAACTTCACAGCAAAATGCTGTGAAGGTAACTTTTTAAAACCTTCACAGTGTTTTTGCTGTGAAGGTTCGACTTTTTTTAAACCTTCACAGCGTTTTTACTGTGAAGTTTACGTGTAAAAATGTGGTCTCACGGGTCTCACGAAAACAGGCTGGTCTCACGTGAACCCAACCCTATATATATATATATATATATGTATAGTAGGTATGTATGAATGAATCTACTCGTTGACAGAATACTTATTTTGAAAGTGTATATGCAAAAATTAATATACAAGGTCATACAGATCTCGATTTTTTTTGTGATTCTCACGTGAATAAGGGGGATAAGAAATAGAGTGATATGTGAACCGATAAATGAGTAAGGGATATGAATACGAACTCCTCAAAGTTTTATAAAAAAAAGGATGATTAATGTCTAAAGGAACTGTTCACGTGAGAATCATAAAAAAGATTTAGAACCATGAGAAAATGTATGTATTCGTTGATGAATATACACTAATGAATTTTAGAGACTATATGCATGAATGCTTATTTAGTAGATTATGTATTAATGAATCTACTCATTGACAGAGTACATATTTTGAGACGTATATGCATCAATGGATATATAAGTTCTTTTACGTATCTGAGGTTTTTTTTTTTTAATGATTCTCAGGTGAACTTGAGCTTACTCTTTAATTAGATATGGATTCAAGATATGTCTGAAAGAAAGACAACTGAAACAAAAGGAAAAGAAAGTACATCGGAGGATGTCGTATAAGATAGACTCTTTGGGTGGTTTCTTATGTTTCAAGTCAGTTGAAATCGATAAAAAAATATATATATACAAGATACATCATTGTTTTCAAATACAAAATATTTTGATGATTATTTGAATGAGTTTTATATATATATATATATATATATATATATGGGGAGAAAAATAAGAAAGAAAATGATTAATACAAGGTAAGGGCCACATAAAGAGAGTGATCATTATTAGGGTTTGATCGGCATCAGATGAGTCCTGACATCGTCCTCAAATACATGTGACATGATTTTTGTTGTTATGTATTATTGCTTCAAGATTAGTTTCTAGAGACCAACTTTTGATCAATAAATGCCATATCAAAAAGACAAAAAAGACTTCTGAATCAGTGATCTTCAACACACACCATGCAAGATTGAAACCCTACTACTGTTTGGTTCTTATAATCAGAGAGAGAGATACAGATTCGATATGTCTCTGCATATATTGCCTTCATTTCAGCTCCATTCCAAACCAACAGTTTCAAAACCATAATGGCGTACGACTTTCAAACATATCGAACCAAAAGCATACGACGACGTACGTACCCTGGTAGCCAAAAACGACTCACGTTCATCAATCATCATCGTTATATACGTTTTAATGGATGTAATGATGGGGGTAGTTTAATGCTGTCACGAACCATGTGCCAAAATGCTAGTTTTTTTTTCTTTGTTGCAAATGATTCAGATTAAGCACCTTCAAACATGGTCCTTGGTCGATGGAAAAAAGGTTGGTTTTTTGATAATTTTAATTAATTAATATTTAAGGAGCCAAAAACGTAGTTATAATATAATTAAGTGAATATATAATTGAAGAGAAAGGGGGACAAGGAAGCATTTAATTCTAGTGATGGTTAATGTTGGGATTGCACGTGGCAAGCTAAGGGTCGATGATAGGATGAATCTTTGGCTTAATTAATTGGCTTGGCTCCAAAAAGATGTTTGGAATTGCTTATTTGAAATAACTTATGTTTTTCTATAAAAGCATTAGAAATGTTTAACTTCTTCAAAAACTATTTATTACCGATTATGCATTGGTATAAGTTATTTATCCAAACACTCAAAAATGCTTATTACCGGTGACACATCGAAATAAGTCAATAAGTTGTTTTTATAAGCAATCTCAAACACCCTTTAATATCCAAGTTGCAAATCTTTTTCAATTCTTGGAATATGAAATCATATGAATTGCTCATGGAACATAAAAGCTTTGGTCCCTCCTTTGTTTTTGCTTTAAAAGCATGGGAATATTATAAAACAATCCCAATGTGAAGAAAGAGATCTAGTGGAACTTGTGTAGTAATCACTTATAGAAAGAGAGGAGAAGGTAAATTATGTAATCATTTATCATCTTTTATGAATATCTTTATCTTAATGAACGAACCATGATCATCTTCCATAAATATATCCATCATAATAAATAAACCCTGATCATTATCCATAACTATTTCGACTGTTATATATAAATATATCAATTTATAAGAAGTTGAGAAGTTTTAATATCATATATGATACAAAACACGTAATCATATGTAATACAAACATGTTATGTTGACCGACCATAGAACAAACAACCTTTCCCACAACCTATGGTCGTGTCGACCAAGTCATTCTTATTATTTCGAACATGTTGTCTCAAATATGATTTTACTACTTCGATCACACGTTATATTGAAATTTTTCACCTTTTCGTAAATTGTTGTCTTCTCGTTTGATTATATATATATATATATATATATATATATATATATATCAATTAATAAATTCAGTTTGATAATTTTTGAAATCCTATCGACCAAATGGTTTAATTTATTCACATCCTCTTTTTCACTTTTCATAAATAGTAAAAAAGTAAAATGAAAAATAGTGCTTAAAAGATAAAAAAATATATATATATAATGTAAGGGATTTCAACCCTTGTGACATTGTCCTTCAAGAATATGCACTTGGAATAGTAATTTTAATATAACATTATTTTGTACGTTCAATTCTATTGGCAGTGTCCTTGTTTGTTAAACTGACGTTATTAACTGATAAACGAGTTGGTGGCTGGAAAATAATTAATAGCTGAGAAAACTAATTAGTTTGACAAAGTTTAGCTGATAAGCTAGTTGAGTTTACAGAATAACAAAAAAAAAAAATGATGTGTGAAAAATTAGTCAATTATAACTCATAATATAATGAAAACAAAGTCTAATAATTTATTATGTAAATTACTAAACCTTATAATAAAGAAAATAAATAATATGATATGTTAATTAATATAGCTTCAAGATCATTTGAAGAAAATTCAATTTCGTGAGAGCGTGAGAACAAGTGAAGATACATTTTTATCGTGCGAATATTGTAATTTTCACATCACTTTGTGTATTATATGAATGTTATAACCTTTATAGAACATAAATGTATCTTTACAGTTCTCACGGTAAATATTTACATATAAGGATATTTTCATTCGATGTCGCGTTTTCAAAAAAAAAGTTGTTCTCATCGGAGAACTTGAGAATATGTGAATATATCATTATATTGTGTCAAAGTTTACAATATCCGTAAAATATGATGTTGCCTTCAAAATTACACATTTGAAGATAATGTGAAAGTTAATATTCACATAAATAACATGACATTCACTTTTTCTTATATTCTCATGATGATGAAGATGAAAATTTCTTATATGATCACTCTTCTCTTCTCTTCTCTTCTCTTCTCTTCTCTTCCCTTCCCTTCCCTTCCTCATACACATATATATATATATATATATATATATATATGGGAGCATTCAAATAAAAACAACACAGTTTGTATAAACCGTGAAAACCATATTCAATCAATCATAATTTTTAATTTTGCTTATTTTTTGTAATTATGAGAGGTTGATTAACCATTTTTATTGTGGAGGGTGTTAATCATGGATATTATCGTCTTCATTATTTTAATTTTAGAGAAATACATGAAACAGTTTCATTAAAATTTCTTTAAATATTATATGAAACAATTTCATAACTATATATGAAACAAATTTATCAAAAAAAGTATTATATGAAATAATTTCACAAGATTAAATAATTTCATGAAAAAATTTCATAAGATTACAACGGATGGGAGTAGTTTTTATGGTTTTTACAAATTGGAGTGGTTTTCATTTGATCGCTCCTCTCTCTCTCTGTATATATATATAGGAGCGTTCAAATAAAAACCTACCCCATTTGTGTAAACCGTGTAAACCAATCTTATTCATCCATTTTCTTGATCAATGACCAAGATTAGTTTACTTTATTTTAAGAAATTAAAAATATATATATATTAAAATTTTATTTTATTTCAACAGTAAGAACAAAAATGGTAAACAAAATTTAACATTTGGTAACATCTTTCTAGATATTAATGACACTATTTTTATTTTTTAAAACAATATATTATTTTTAACTTTAAATCACATTCATCAATAAAACATATAAAAAAAATGAATATAACACACCATATTCAATTATATGGAGTGAATCGTTTTAAATTTTGAATTACATTATATGAACGAAATTGGTTTCACCATGAAAATATTTCGGTTCACATAATTTATTTGCAACAAGACCCGGTTTCACGTTCATGAAACATGTTTCATTTTCCTTTTCATAATTTATTTTCAAAATGCATTTGTTTCATTTTTCTTTTCATCAACAAAATGGATCAAGTACACCATCAATGCAACAGTTTCACCATAAAAATGTTTTGATTCACATAATTTATTTGCAACATGAACCGGTTTCACGTTCATGAAACATGTTTCATTTTCCTTTTCATATTTTTTTTTTCAAAATGCATCGGTTTCATTTTGCTTCTCATAAGAAAAAGATTAACTACACCATCAATGCAACGGGTTCACCATAAAAATGTTTCGGTTCACCTAATTTCTTTGCAACATGAACCGGTTTCACGTTCATGAAACCTGTTTCATTTTGTGGATTTTTTTTATCATCTACGTTTTGATGATTTCATTTAATAATTCAATTGTTTCATCAAGACACGTTTCCTGATTATAACTCATGACAATATATGAAATCCAAATTTTTAATATTTTAATATAATTAAATATTTAAATGTTACCATTTATATAATTTCTTTTATTACGTTTCCTTAATTACGATTTATTAATAACTTCCATATTTAATTATAAATATTATAAATGACCGAAATACCCTTATTGATTAAATTTAATTAGAAAAAAAAAATTTCCTATTGGTCGAAATTGGTTTACACGGTTTCTTAGAAATGCACGATTTTCATTTGAACGTGCCCCTATATATATATATATATATATATATATAGTTTGTTTCAAATACAACCTATCGCATTTGTACAACCAATGCAACCCAATAAATTGAGATATTTATGAAAATGATGAGAGTTCATTTATTATGATTTGAATATTTATAGAAGATGAATATGGTTAATTAATTATGATCAATACTTTATATTAGGAAACAATCAAAACTTCTATGAAATCACATATTAATCAAATGAAATGGACGGTTGAGATTGAGTTGTATTGGTTGTACAAATGTCAATGGTTGTATAATAACCAACCTCCCTCTCTCTCTCTATCTCTCTCTCTATATATATATATATATATATATATAGGTGAGTTATTATGCAACATTTTACATTTGTACAAACAATACAACCCAATCTCAATCGTCCATTTAGATTAATATGTGATTTCATAAAAGTTTTGATTGTTTCCTAATTTAAAGTATTGATCATAATTAATAAACTCTAGTTATCTTCTATAAATATTCAAATCATAATAAATGAACTCTCATCATTTCTATAAATATCTCAATTGATTGAGTTGAATTGTTTGTACAAATGAATATGGTTGCATTTGAAATATATCCTATATATATATATATACATATATTGGTAAATAGTCATGTTAAACCTGATCATGAACCAAGGAGGCCGGACTACGATATAAGATCCCACATTGGTTGGTGGATACAAATGTTGTTTTATAAAGGGTTTGGTACCTCATCTCTCAGATGCATTTTGAAACCGTGAGTTCAAATGTGTGGACGAAGCAGACAATATCTGATACGTTTGGTCTGGATATTACATATCATATCAGAGTCGGAAACCTAACTCGTGTGCTAGCAAGGACGCTAAGCTCCCAAGAGGGTGGATTGTTAGATCCCATATCAGTTGATGAAGGAAACAAATGTTGTTTTATAAGGGTCTTGATACTTTATTTATCAGACACATTCTAAAACCATGAGTTCAGATGTATAGACAAAACAGACAATATATAGTACATTTAACCTAAGTTGTTACATACCCTAAACCAAACAATGGGCCTAACTCAAATTCACAATTCCATACGTTTTACGTTTAATCTATTTGATACTTTAAGATGGACCGATGAAATTAATCCTGTTACATGGATTCCTTTTTAAGTCAATTGGAATCTCCATAATGGTGGGAATTTTATAAAACCTTTTTGTTATCTATTTTTCACTTTATAAACTTCATTTTTTTTATTAACTTGGATATCTAACCCGCTATGTGAGTCGACTAATCCTAAAATGATCACCTGTTTTGCAAATAGCCCGAAGTCATCACATTTAAATAATTGTAAATTTACAATATAAAGTATGAAATATATGATTAAAATATACAATCCACGTATATGATGGTTGAATAGACATGGAAGGGGAGTAACTAGCATCCATTGGAGATAAGAACAAATTCAGAAATTCACATTCTCTTGACAATGCCAATTCATCATATATTATATGATACATGTCAACATCACCATCATTACATCCATAGTCTTTATTATATCCAAAAGATTATGAGTAGTATATACTTTGTATGTTATGTATCATGATGCATTGCATGGATGGTGTTAACATAATGCCCATCCCTCTCTCTTTCATTATCATGGAATGTCATGTCATGACTCATATCATGAGGTTGGTGGTGCCATTGATAGCAACATCCACTTCTTTTATGCAACCTTTGGGATAATTAATATTGCTTCGAGATAGAGACTTTGATATGTTTATGCTTCTACTTCCATTTACAGCTTCTAATAATAGTTTAATTATCCATTTGATTATTAAATAATTAATTTCAAATTTATTAATTTCATATATGGCATTATTTAAATGTTTTATGTTATATCTGGTTTAGAAAAAATATTTAAACGTCACATTTATACTTACATACGACAAATATTAAACGAGAATTGAGTATAATTATTCCGTTGTTAATATATATATATATATATATATATATATATAAAAGCATATATACAATAATTGAGAATAGAATTAGAGAGCAAACATTCTAAACTCTGAAAAAATTGAAAATATAAGAGTAAGTTACAAAATGGTCCCTCAACTATTTCTCTCAGACTGTTTTAGTTCTCAAGATTTTCATTTTGTATTTTTTTTCCTAATGTTAACTATTATGTAACTATTTAGTACCTTTCATTTAGAGAGATTAAAAGAAATACCCATAGTTCAAGCTCAAATTCAATGGAGCATACTAAATTTGGAATTTCAAAAAAAAATATCTTTGAAACTTGCCTAAAGTATTAATCCCGATAAACTGTGACTACAAGAAATAGGCTCTGATAAATTCAATAACCACAATTGTTGTGTACGTCTGGAATCAAGCTCTGGACAGATGAGATATTCCACCACATTCTCCAGGACATCAACCACTACGCCACAACCCTTATGGTTAAAAACATCAAACACTTTCGGTAACTAGCTAGCTAGCATATTTAGCCCTTTACATATCAGTTGTCACCACTAATTAGCACCATATTTGGGCAATCATCATCCATGTTGTTTAGTGATCATCAATTATCATCGTGATGGTTCGATGATACTTACCATTGTCATCATCTTTGATTACATCTAGTGACTAGTCATGACGCTATTATTAACCCTTGTTAGTTGTTGGCCTCTAGGCAATATTTCAAGCACATTCGACAATCATCCTACCCTCATAGTTGCAAACATAATGTTACACCGTAAAACACATAACAATATAATAACCCAAAGGATACCACATGAAGATAATTCACATCACAAGGTGTCGAGGGCATGATCAGGCAAAGGATACAACAAACTCAACTTTGTTCCTTACATGCTAGGTTACTATTTGGTCAATAAAAGAAAACAAACCTTTAATGACTAGTTTTCTTGTGAAAACCTCCTTGCTTTGTTTCTGCTTCAGAACCCCAAAAATTCGAACACTTTTTCATTATTTCTTTGAGGAATTGTCTCCGATTTCAAAAGGAACAAATTGTGGAGGAATTTTGTCTATTAATTCCTTTTAATAAGGTTAACATACGGGATCTGAATCTACCTCAACCTTCAATCCAATCATCATGGCTTGAAGATTATCTGGTACTGGAACATTGTTTACACATAGGCTCAAAAAATGAAATGTTACACAAACTAAGAAAGCCATGTTACCTTTTGTGTAAGTGTATAACAGTCTCTTAACCTCATATATTTTTCATCAAATATCGATATAATTTCATATATGCATGCTTTTTTCGGTGTGTGTTGCAATTATATTAAGTTCACTTCTTACCTTACATTATAATTTGGCTATATTTCTTTTTAGGGTTTTCTAGGGACGAACAACACATATTCATTGTAATTAACATCAACTTCCCATTCACTATACACAAAAATATATAATTATATTGTGCGGGATTAAGATATGCATTGGCATGACGTGAATTATTGTGTTATATATCCAACATTTTGTGTTGGTGTTTTGCTATATGAAGAAGAGAAAAGAGATCGCTATTAATTATGTTTAAAAGATTCAACTTTATTTCTTTTTTAACTCCCAACTTTTTTTTTTCCAATCAACAAATGAGTTTAAAAGGATGATATTTAGATGATTGCATGCACCATGGCCATATTTAATTAGTATATTTGGCATCCGATCCCACTAATTAATTAATATCATATGTTTTAAGTATAAAATATAAATAAATCTACTTCAAAAATGACATGATGATGTTGATTGATCCAATTTCTTCCACTTTTATTTCATTAAACAAATACATAAAGTTTGATCATATGTCATTTTAGTTTTCTAAATGTAATTTAAGATTGTGCCTTATAATTACATGTATAAAAGAGTGTGTGTATATATATATATATATATATATATATATATATATAAGTGTTTAAATGAGAAAAACTTAAATATTCATCATTCATTGGATGAGATTTTTTATTGGTGAATATTTTAATATCATATATGTAAATAAAGAAAAACTTGTTACTAATTTAATGAACCTTAGAAAGTTAAAAAGGGTCCACTATAAAGTTTCTAGATAACCAAGTTCACTAACCCACTTTAATTTCTTTGTTAAATAAAAAGTACTAATCACTTTCTTTGTGATAATCGGGTTTATCGGTTACAAGTTCGGGGTTGTTTTGATTAAAGGTAGAAGTTGAAGGGTTTATTTTGTTGATGTCTTAATTGTTTAAAATTCATCCACCGACTCTTATGGTTTATAATTGTTATATGGGATATTTGTTTTTATCTCATAGGGTTTTGTGAAAAAAGATGGTAATAGCAAAGAAAAGTTTGTGTGTGTGTGTGTGTGTGTTTTGAGCCGAAGTAAAACATAATAAAAAGGGGGGGGGGAAAGTTGATTTTGTCATTCTAATTCTGAATAATTATTGTTGTTTAATTGCTTCTCTGTAAATCACGGTGAGTTTCATATTAAAAGCTTTTAGTTTTCAGTGTTGAAGGTAGAACCGTATGGTTCTTTATATGAGAAGTTTTGAAAACTGATGTTATGCTATTTTTAGCATAATTTTGGTTTTGATATGATTTTATCAAGTGAATGGAATAAGGGTGACATATCAAAGAGATATGTATTTTGGTTATAAGAGTGTATTTCAGGTGTATTTTTGATATGTCAAATTGTTATTGCATCCTTGTGATGCGATGACCTTGAGTTATCGCATCTATGTGGTGCGAGGAGTTGGGTTGTCGCATCTTATTGATGCGATAAGTTGTTGTTATTGCATCCTTGTGATGCGATGACCATGGGTTATCACACCAGTGTGATGCGAGGACTTGGGTTATCGCATCCTATTGATGCGATGAGTTTATTTTACCGCATGATTGTCATGTGAGGAGTGTGTTTATCGCACCTGCAGGATGCGACAAGTTGTGTTTATCGCACCTGCGGGATGCGACGAGATGGGTTCTCGCATCTGTATGATGCGGGGAAATAGGGTAGTCTCACCCAAGTTGTGTATCGTACCATTATGATGCGATGAGATGGGATCCCACACTAGCATGTTGCGAGGAAATGGGGTAGTCTCACCCACTGTGTGTTGATCACACCAATGTGATGCGAGGAAATAGGGTAGTATCACCCAAGTTGTGTATCATACCATTGTGATGCGATAAGATGGGATCCCACACCAGCGTGTTGCGAGAAAATGGGATAATCTCACCCAGTGTGTGTTGATCGCACCAGTGTGACCCGATGAGATGGGTTCCCACACCAGCGTGTTGCGAGAAAATGGGGTTGTCTCACACAATATGATGTGAGGGAATTATAGTTTGATTTATATGAAGCATTAATTTTATGTGTTACACAATAAATGGGTATTTTGTGGTTTGATGTGACAAAAGAGGGTTGTTTTGTCAAAACGTTGTTTATTTGTTATTTATACAAATATGGGTTTTATAAAAATGTTTTGGTGATTTTCATCTTGTAATAGCAATCAAAGGGATTTTCTCACTAGATCTCAAGGTCTAACCTTATTTTGGTGTTTAAAAAGTGCATTACAGGTCGGGTAACCAGATGATAAGGGGAAGGGGAATTTATGAAGAAAAATATATGATTGCCTACATATGGATTTTGGGATAATGTGTTATTACTTGTACCTGCATACTTGTTATGAATACAAGTTCTCTATATGGGATTATGGGGAAAAAAATTGGTAGCTACTTTTATATCGTAGCTTTTGTAGATTTGGGACCAAATGTGAAAATTGTATTTCATGACATATGAAATATGTGGTTATATGCAAATGTTGATTTTGTGGTTGTTACATTCTTTGAAACTAAAATAATCTAAAATATAATTAGTATTTTAATTAAATAAGTTATACCAAAAACGGAATTTCACTATCTTTAATTTACGAACAATAATGATGTATATATTTATTAAGATTTAGATATAAATGTGGATTATAATTTTAAAATGAATCAAGTACAAGTTATTATTAAGATTCACGTGTATATATGGGTTATATGTAAACTGATGTATCTATGTTAGAATTCACGATTTCACATATGTACCAATATACATCTGATTAAAACTGTTTAATAATGGTTCATTAGTATCTTTTGTGTTCGGTTTCATTTCAAAAGATCAATGAAAAAATTCGATATTCACGTTCACATATGAGATTTAAACAAATAAAATTTAATTTGGTATATGGATAGAAAGTTGCCAATGACTTTATGATGAAAAGATTGGATAAAAAATCGGTGAATTATAAATATCCAAAAACGGGTATAAAAAATATAGAAGATAAATTATGATGTTTAATTTTTTCCACAATTTTTTCTTTATTACAATAACAAAGGTTTGGAAAATCAAAGTTCTAATAATTGACGAGATTGCTTCTATATTTCAACATAAATGAGTTTTTAATTGAACATAACACTATTGTTAAGTTCATAACAATCTGATATCTGTCATGAAAGACGGAAAATATATTCAGAAAGGGTGTCAATGCTTTCTACATATGTGGTTGATTCGGAGAAAAAAATGGTAAATAAGAGTCTATTCTTGTTGTTTGTGAATATCCTGAGGTATTTTCAGAAAATCTGACTACTTTACCACCTGATTGATCCGAGGAATTCAGAATTGATTTGGCACCTGTGGCAGCACCACTGGCTAGAGCTCCATATCTCCTGGAACCCTCAGAGTTAAAAGAATTAATGGTACAATTGAAAGAATTGCTTGATAAGGGCTTCATCAGACCGAGTACTTCTCATTGGGGTGCTCCGGTGTTATTTGTTAAAAAGAAGAATGGGTCAATGAGGATGTGTATTGATTATTAGAAACTGAATAAGTTGACAATAAAGAATAAATATCATTTACCAAGAATAACTGATTTGTTTGATCAATTAGTTGGAGCAAGTTATTTCTCCAAAATTGATTTGCGGTCAGGGTATAATCAACTAAAAGTCAGAGATGAAGACATTGCCAAAACAGCGTTCCGAAACAGATACAGACCTCATGTGTTTTTGGTCATGTCGTTTGGTCTAACAAATGCTCCAGTAGCGTTTATGGATTTAATGAACCGGGTATGTAATGAGTATCTAGATAAATTTGTTATTGTATTTATCGATGATATTCTTATATACTCAAGATTCAAAGTAGAGCATGCCGAACATCTTCAATTAATTCTTGAACTTCTATAGAAAGAGAAATTGTATGCCAAGTTGTCCAAGTGTGAGTTCTGGTTGAGGGAAGTTCAGTTTTTGGGTCATGTTGTTTCTAAGGCAGGGATAAAAGCGGGAAATACAATCTCTCTCAAAAGCTTAATCGTCTCTCATTGGAATGAATTGCAAATGATTGTTGGAAATTCTCATTTAAAAACTATGCCTATATCACCTATTTATAGGTGACATTTACAATGAAACTAGATCCTATAAACACGGAAAGATAATATCTATTGCAAATAGGTTGTTACAGGATCAATATCATCCTCTCGTTCAGGGTTAGAATAACTCCAAACTCAAGGTCTTCAGACTTCGTCTTCAGTTATGATAGTTAGGTGTTTTTCGGATCTTCTCTTGAAATAAGTTTGAAGAATGTCTCTTCAGACTTTGTACTTGTACGCCTTGAGAAGCTATTACCCAAACTCTGAAGTCTTCTAGTTTAGAGATTTGAAGATAAGTCTTTCAGACTTAGGTGGCGTTTGTTTTTTAAGAGGTGGTGAAATCTGAAGTCTTATTTCACTTTTAATTAATAAGAAATGGTGCTGAAGTCTGAAATCTTAATCAATAGTTTGTTTTTGTAAAATCAGGTGCAAACATTTTGCAAAATTCTTTTAATTTTTCATAAAATTTCCATTTCCGAAATTAATCTCAACATTTGCTTAATTGATGGAACACAGTAAGAACCTTTTAGATACCTATCAGACTTTCGATGCTATCGGGAATGCCGTGGGTTTGTTTGAGGAAAGATCGATACCTTTGATAGAGGATAGGTCGTCGATAGAAGTTCTTGTTTCACATTAATCTTCTAAGCTAACTATACGTACAGAAATTATATATATATATATACACACACACACACACACACACACACACATATATATATATATATATATATATATATAGAGAGAGAGAGAGAGAGAGAAAAAAAAAAGAGGTGAAGGCATGCATTCCACATAGGTGACGAATGGACAGTGGCGTCCTTGATGGAGAAAGAAACAATAGTCAAAGAGAATTAAAGAAAAGGGAAATAAGAGACCTCTTATTTATTTAGACCATATTAAGTGATAAGAGGCTCAGAAACTAATAAAAAAATAAACAATCTGAATTACAAAACGTCTGAACGAATCAGACATAAGTCATAATTAAGAGCTGAAAATGAAAAAACAAATAAGACCTTACATTTAGTCGTGTGAGCACTCTTCATTTCAGATCTCTGGAAATCTGTTTCACATTTTTGAAGTCTTCTCTGCAGACTTCCATCCTTAGCCCAAATACAATACAAGATATTAATTTAATAAAACTTTCATATTATTTAGGACAATTTTGGTCCTAATAGTCTAAGTATGTCATTTGGAGTGAGAGTGATGGAGGAATTGGACTTGGAGCTGTGGATGTCGATTAGAGTTTGCACAGGGGACAATGAATCTTGCGTGTTGTCCCATGACCCAGGTCAAATGCCAGGTCGCGTGACCCCCTGTTTCTCCATATTCATTTTTTTTTACTTAGGGGTGATTTGGGGTCGTGAATAGAGTCCTTCCCTTAGGGGATTGCTAGTGGTTCTTTTGGGGCTATAATTGAGGCATTAACTTATCGTTTGGACGACAATATCAGGTGTTTGGTTGGTGTGATCTTAGTCTAAATGTGTACTATTAGACTTGGACTTCATATGAGTTTCATTTGCTGCTTTCTTACTATTGATGGCTAGTTTCCTTGTGAAAGTGTTTAATACTTCATTACTTATGTTGGAATTCTTATAATTGGGACTTGGCTATAAACCATATTCCCTTTTATGCAAGTGTGTGTGTGTGGGGGGGGGATGCTTAACTTACACGAGTTGGTTACCGAATATAGCACATGAATTCGTTTTATGATGTTTATTCTAAGGGCAAGTGTGAACCCGATTGATTAGTCACAGCACAGGTGTGATGACTTCTAAATGTTCAATTGTAGCAACAGGTATGGGTTTTGTCTAAATTTAGCGTGCATGCATTCATTGTAATTACTTATGATCTATATAATTATCTATGATGTGGATTTGGTTGTTAGAAGGAATTCACTAGACCTTTGGTCTAACCTTCACTTTTATAAAACTAAAAACCTTTTCACGGGAATACCATGTTGAGAGCTCTAACAAGTGCAAAGGAAAGGTGTGAAGGGAGGGCGACTTCTTCTAGTTAGATAGTCGTCTAGAGCTATCTTTATTGGTTTTGTAATAATCTCGGCAGTGCCACTTTATTTTCGCTGCAACTTTTGAGACTAGATTGAAATTTTAGACTTAATTCTCTACTTGTACTTGCCAGTTAGGGCAAGGGTTTTTGAATAATATATGTTTGAGTTTTTGATTGTTACAAATAAGCTACCTGATCATTGATAAGCTAGTTAGCAGTTGATATGCTAGTTGATGAACAAACCATGTTTGGCAAAAAAAAAACTATCTTATAAGCATGTAAAATAACCAAAAATGACATCTTGAACAATTAATCAATTACAATATCTTAATTAAAACAAATATTTAATAATATAATATACTAACACTAGATAATAAATTAAAATATTATAGTATATTAATTAAAATAATTTTAAATTGATTAT
>NC_037532.1:33218953-33232730 GCF_001531365.2 Cynara cardunculus var. scolymus
TTTTTAATTAATAAAATTTAAATTATTTAAATACAAATCATAATTCAAAAAACACATAATAAATAAATTGCTAAACTTAATACAAAATATCAGTTAATATATTAAATACCGACATGTATAATAATTATAAAAAGTTAATATAATAATAATAATATCTGAAATACATAAGTCAACAAAATGACCACCAAATATAGGGGTCAAATTTGTTGACCTTCATTTTTTTCACTGTTATAGTGGTAAATGTTGTGTTTGACTTGATATATCATATAAAAGAACTATAACTATTAACGAAATATCTGTAGATGTCTTTTAAATAACCAAAAAAAATTGTAAATTAAACAAGATCAAAACTTATCAGATATTATGTAATATAACTATTTTCAAAATATACACAGTTCAAATATGTAAACAGCAAAATTTATGAAATTAGATTCAGCTTTATTCGGGCTCGAGATTGTTTAACATACCGTTTTAACCAAATACTACGAATTAATAGATTCGTTAAAACAAGATCAATATACAAAGACACGTTATGATTAAAAGTGGTTTTTATATATACAAATGGAAGCACAAACATATTAAGAGCGACAAGATCATATCATACGGTCTTTTATATTAAATAAAATACGAGTAAAAGTTAAAATGAAGAAAAAGACAAATATGAATAAAAACCGACAATCCTTCTTAATCAAATTATTGAAATACCCTCTTTTTGCCCACCTCAAATTGCATCCCAAAGGTGGGTGGTGGGGGTGGTGGTGCATGATATGAAGTTAGGTGAGTCATGGAAGGAAGGAGTGAGTGAGTGGGGTGAGCAAGAGATGGGTGATGCAACATTCATCGTTCTTTATAATAATCTTTACAGAAAATATCAGTAACTTGATAACGCTGCTAATTTACATGGTTTAATTCAGATCCATCGTTACACAATTCTAGAACTCATAAAGCCTACCCTATGAGAGGTTGGCGTGGCCATAAGGATTTTCACACCGTATGAGAGGTTGGCATGGCCGTAAGGATTTTCACACCCAACGAGAAATGAACCTGGTTGGTTACAGGTGGAACTGCCGTTCTTATTGACACAGTGAATTACTACCAAACTAACCATTACATGGTTTTAAAAATATTTCAATAAAACCAAGAAACGAAAAAATATGATTTTTTTTATTAACCTGGATATCCAACCCGCTATACGAGCTGACTAATCCCAGGACGACCACCTACTTTGCAGATAGCTCGGAGTCACCGCATTTGAACCTTCGTGGCCACAAAGTGATTTTTATTTCTCCTTGGATTTGAACATGTGACTTCCTGATACTTTTGATCTTTGAAGTCAAGCTCAAACCAATCAGGCACCACCCTTGTGGTTAAGAATATGATTTTTTTTTCAAAGTATTATTCTTGTTAACTAGTTTTTGTTTCAAGAACAGATTAATAAGCATATGAATTAGTGAACAGATTCAGAAACATACACATATTTGGAAACAAACGTCACCGATGACATTTGGAATCGTATAAATAAAGAACTTACATGTATAATAATGATGGCATAAGGGTGAAACATTAGAAAATAAAAAGTTTGGGGGTAAGTTTAGTAAAAAGTGAAAGGGGAAGGGGTATAAGTGTAAAAAGAGGAGATTTGATATCTCAAAGTAGAGGTGCATTTGGGTGAGGAAATCTAGGGTGGGATTGAGGAAAGTGACGTTTGAGATACACCCCCAAACAAGAAGATGAAAATGACGTTTGAGAGAGGGGTTGTTCAGTAGACACAAAGACCCCACACCCCCTTAACTATCAAACAAATCTCCTTTTAGTCCCCCATATCTTTTCTTTTTCTTTTATATATATATATATATATATATATATATATATAGAGAGAGAGAGAGAGAGAGAGAGAGAGTAATGGAAGTTCCTTCAAAAACCCAAAATTGATTAGTAACTCGAGAATTGTCTATGGCGTGTCATGTTTCTCTTTAGGATGAATATTCATCATAAATAACACATTCATCATTACTTTCTATCTCTTTCATGATGAATATGGGCATGTGTTCGTCATTGATCGTACATTTATGATGAATAGCACGTTCATATTTTTGATAGATATGTCATGCGTCGCGTTATGGATGGTTCAGATATCTCTAATCAATTTTAGGTTCCTTGAAACATATCTTATATGTGTGTGTGCGCGTGCGTATAGTTTGATAAGGATACGCATCCACTATAATAAGGACAAAAAAAATGATAGCTACTTTTTCAATATATCATATATGCACCCAAATGGGTTGGGTTAGAGTGAGAACGAAAGTTATAGTGAGAAGAGTAATAAATGATCCTCCCCCACCCCCAGGATCAATCTTAATCGTAGATCGATGTTAATGAGATGAACCAAGATGTACCATATCAGTTTCCGTGAGAAGCGCAATTCATGAGGTGGGATGATACTAAAAATAATCAAGGGTTTAGATCTTTTCTTACCCTTCTCACTTTAACTCCTATTCTCACATGATCCTTCGTCTACACCCATAAAACTTACATCACCTAAAAAAATTCACGTAAATATAATTTTTGGAAAGGTCTTGTGTATGTGTGTGAAGGCTTGTATGAGAAAAAGAGTTAAGATGATAAGTGCAAGAAGAGATCTGAACCCTTGACCACTTAACTTCATGCCCACCTATGAATCCCGTTAGAAAGGAATTGATTTGGTGCATCTCAATCCACCTCACTAGTGTTGACATTCAATTATGATTGATCTAAAGGTGAAGATTTATTCTTATGTTTCTCACCATAACTTCACTTCTCACCGAAACATAACCCAGTATATACACTTAACATTTGTTTTAAATAATAAGAGGTTGTTTTTGTGAAGACTTCCAACATAAATCATATATATTCAATAACAAATTATAGCATGTACTTATTTTTAGTTGTAGTATATGATTTATGACCATATATCATTCAATAACCAAACCAGACACCATTTATTTTTAATCGTAGATTGACCTGTTGAAAATTAAAGATTATGATATAATCAGCAAGTCAAGAAGACTATTGATAACAGACTAAAAAAATTCAAGATTACGATATAATCAGTGAGTCAAGAAGACTGTTGGTAACAGATTAACAGGTAAAAATTGAAGTTAGGCCATCACGAGTTGATTTGTCGATACTTCTTTTTATTTTTTTAAACTCATGAATTACTAAACATGATTCTCAAAAAAAATTATTTTGATTTTTTGAAATAATATGAAAACTATTCTAAACCATTTAGTTTTTAACCTCTTCCACTTTTTAGTTAAAATTTTAATTTATTAAAAATATAACTTTTATATACAAAAACATAACGAGAAATTGAATCAAATGATTATTTATCACACTTAAATTGGTCTTCTAACTATTTCTCTTCGTAGTTTATTTAAATGTCAATACTTTCGCAATATATCTAGGTCTGCAATATTAGTTAGGTCTGCAATATTAACTAAAAGGCAAAAACAAATTAAATTCAACACAAATCTGCTTTGTGACGGCCAAGTCTGCAATTACGACGGTAAACTGGTTGAATTTGATTATTTTTTTTGTCTTTTAGCAAATATTGCAGACCTAGCTAATATTACGGACCTAAATATTGTGAAAGTAGTGACATTTGAGTAAACCCAATAAAAAAATGATTATGAGACCAATTTAAGTGTGAAAAATTGTTATTTGAGTGAATTGTCAAAAAATAAATTGTTGGATGTGCAAGTTCAAAGAGGCAAAAAGGAAAAATAACATTTGGCCCATTTCATGGCCCATTGGGCTATAACAATACAACATAGGATATTGTAAACCTTAATATGTTAAAGAGTAAGTTCTTATGGTTTGTTGAAATTTTTTATTTTCGTCCTTATAGTATTGAAATTATAATTTTTATCCCTTTGATTTATAATTCATTATCTTTTTGTCCTTATGATTTAATATTTATTACTTTTTTCATCCCTATTGTGACACCTCACTTTACATTTGCATATAACCCACGTATTTCGTATAACATGAAATAAAATAATTACATACTGGTCCCAACTATACAAATTGCTGCATTCAAAAGTAGCTACACATTTTTTTCTATATACACTAAGTACAAGATTTGTGAACATAACAAGTACTTAAGTACATATACAATAACAACTTCTAAAAATCCACATATGTAACGAAATCATGATCCCCTTCACATTTTCCCCTTTCATTTATCCTTCAAGTGTGTGCGACCTGTAATGCACATTTAAAAACCCAAATGAGGGTTAGACCATAAGGTCTAGTGAGAAATCTCTTTTGATTGTTATTATCGGATGAAAATCACCAAAACACTTTTATAAAGCTCAATTTCGCATTAATAACAAATAAACAATATTTTATTAGAACAAACTTCTTTGTTGCATCATATAGATGAGACAACTTCATCTTATCACATCATGACCCATTGAAATCTCAAACTTATCGTATTAAATAACCAAGAAATCAAGTTGACGCATTCCACATATAATACACCAACTCATCGCATCACACTGATGCGATAACACATTTTTTGTCGCGTCATACACATGTGATAACCACTTTGTCGCACCTCAAGGATGCAATAGTATTTCCTCTGAGATGCGATAACTCAATCTTGTCGCATCACAAGGATGCGATCACCCCCAACTTATCGCATCCAATAGATGCGATAAACACACTTATCGTACCATATAGATGCGTAATCACAACTCATCGCATCAAGCATATGCGATAACTCTCTTTGTCACATCAGTGCAACTCATCGCATCATAATGATGCGATAAAAATCACACTCATTGCATCAAAATGATGCAATAACATAATCTCATGATCGAAAGATCATCATTTCCAGTTTTTGATTATGCTACCTTTATCCCAGTATACTCAAATTCTGATTATGTCACCCTTATTACAAAGATATACTCAATTCCTGATTATGCACTTTTATTACCAAAAATACTCATTTCCTGATTATGTCACCCTTATTACTAAATAATATCCAGCTCCTGATCATGTCACCCTTATTACAATCAGATGATAAAATCATATTAAAACCCAAATTTTATGCTAATAAATAACATATAATCATATTAAAGCATCATGTATGAAACCCTACAGTTTCTTCACCCAAAAGCACATTAAATGATGTTTTCAAAATAAAACTAACCTTATAAATACAAGTCAATACAGATAAGAAACAACAACAAAAATCAGATAAGAAACAACAACAAAAATCAGATAGGAAACACATAATTTTTCTTCCTCGTCTTCTGTCTGTTCGAACCAGGAACCCTCACCAACTTTTTCTTTTCTTTCTCCTCTAATCTCTTTTATCTTTGCCAAAAAAAGAAAAATAACCCACATGCAAACATATATATGCATATAAAACTTAATAAAAAACAATCCAAAACTTTAATAACCATAAATCCGGTTATCACACCTATGATTTACAATCCATTTCTATTTTAGTCCTTCATACTTAAAAGTAGCCTTTTGACCTCAAGGACGAAAATAAAAATGAATTGCAAACAATAGGGATGAAAACCAAAATTTTGAAACCACAAGAAAAAATCTGCAATTTTTTACAAACCACAAGGACGGAAAATGTAATTTACTCTATGTTAAGAAAAAGAAATGTCTGTAAAAATCAGACTTTTATATTTTGAGTGATAAAGTTTTTGGACAATTTCTTTAAGAAAAAAAATTCTTGAACTTTTTAAAACCTATCAAATACATTTTTATAACCTATAAAACTAATTAATGTGGTAAAATAATGAAAAAAAACAACGAATTTTTTATATTTTGAACAATTAGGTCCGTGGACTTTCCTTAACAGATGGTAAAAGGAAATTTAGAAATGTGTGCTTCAAATATCCATGGTTATTGGGCTTTGATTACTTTGGGCTAAGATGATCCAATACTCAATATTATCCAACTATTTTAATATACTAATATTTAATGATTTAAAATACTCAATATAATCAAAATTACTCATGAGAAACAACATTTTCTATAACAAAATTTACATCCGAATAACTTTTCTTCAAGTACTTAGGGGTTGTTTGTTTACCTCTGAATAGTTCCATTAAGAACCAACATCTGAATCGTTAAGAGCTGAATCTTGTTTGGCAAAAAAAAAAGTCTGCTTCTTAATGGTTCTAAAATTCTCTAAATGATTTTGTATCCTGGATCTCCTTTAACCATTAAGAGCACTAATTTCATTGTACACAATTATCAAACAATTATATTTCATTTTGCACTATATCATGAGAGCATCTTAATCATTCTGACCGCTTAATCATTCTGCACCAAGCCATTCAGCAATTGCCAAACAGCCCCTTAAACATCACAATTCGGAAATCACAAAACAACATCTGCAACAAACAAAACATAAACAAGTTGCAATATATTTTTTCACTGAAAAATATCTTCAGAGGATAGAATGATCAACTCAAATTTAAAAGAGTTCCAACAACCATGAATACTGTTCACAAAAATATCTGTCATCTTTGTAATTTCATTGAGAAATTAGATGTCATCATTGACCATTTCTTCAAATGTTACAAAATTCAAACAGTAATAAAATTTGCCCGCATATTCTATCTCAGTTTCAGTTATACAACTTAAATCCAAATACCATATCATTGGTAGAACAAATGTTTCAAATTAGCGTTGTGATTCCCAACACCTGCGTAGTAGATACGAAAACATATTAACTTTTGGCCAGGGGAAAACAGAGTAGGAAAGAGCAAACAATAATTTGATAGGAATTTTTACCACCAAAATTATCTATGATGATAGGTTATTTGTTATGAGTTATGACGATTACATAAATCAACTGGAAAAATATAAAGGATAAAAAAAAATTGAATGAAACGTCATGTAAATAACCAACTTCAAAATAGAATTTCAAGAAACCGAGCAAATAAAGGAAACTAGTTAGATTTGCGTCAGTTTGCCTCAAATCAAGTTCTTAATGATAATTCAAAACAAATGCCACCCAAAGTAGAGCAAAACAAACGGGATGACTATAGATGAAGAAAATACAAACCAACTTCGTTAAGAAATCAATCAAAAACATCATCACATTGGCTACACGCTTACAAATGCTCCAACGTGAAATAAAGACACGAAAATAGAATAATGGGGGTCTTTCTTGACACGACCATTCACGGCATCTTCACTACTGCCCCTCTCTCGCAGTAGAGTTCCAAACCTCGCCTCCAGATTCTCATGGGCATTTGGTGAGACTCAACAAGTTGAAAAATAAACCGATTTCATGAAAAATTAATTCAAGAAAACTTTTCAAAGATTAATGGAACTTCGAAATGCAATTTCAAGAAACCGATCAAACAAAAAAAGGGGCAATGATTAATGAAGAAAATACAACCCAACTTTATCTACGAAATAGTAGAATATATTATCACGACTCTAAAGAAGATGAAGTAAAACCGCCTTCATAAAAAGGTTGTTAATCAAACAAATCAGTGAAATCGTTACAAAAGCTAACGAAAATCAATGTAAAAAAAAATTCAAAATACAAATTAAGGAAAACAATCGAATACTTGTGACTAGCTACAATTGCACCGTTATGCCTCAAATCAAGGTGTTGGTAGTGAATTCAGATAAATGACACCCAATGAAACAAATCGACTTTCACGAAGAAATGAAAAACAGCCAAATAAAAACAAAAAAACTAAGCAAAATTTGATGAAAATTCATGTATAAAAATACGCTTCAAAATACAATTTCAAGAAACCAATAAAATAAAAATACAAAAACCATCAATATTTATTCGATTATGCATCAAATTAAGTTGTTGATAGTTATACGAACCAACTCTGCCAATAACACAAAGTACTTGCAATGACTAAAGAACTTATTAATTTAAGAAATAAAAAAAACCTAAGCTGCGTAAAAAAGCCTAAAGTCAATCCTAGATAATAGTGAAGCTTTTTTTTTTATTAACCTGGATATCCAACCCGCTATGTGAGCCGACTAATTCCAGGACGACCATCTGCTTTGCAGATAGCCCGGAGTCACCGCATTTGAACCTTCGTGGCCACAAGAAGATTTTCATTTCTATTTGGATTTGAACATGGGACCTCCTGGTACTTTTGACGTTTGGAGCCAAGCTCAAACCAATCAGGCACCACCCTTGTGGTTAATAATAATGAAGCTTTATAGAGTCTTTTTGTTCGAATGCAGGTGGTCCGCATCTTCATAGACGTGTCATAAACAAAAAATTTGAAACAAAACAACTTCATGAAAAAGTTCATCAAACAAAACATAGAAATCTTGGTACAATTTGCACCACTAGGATAAAAAACACGTGTCCTAAATTTCCACGTCTCATTTATGTTCATCAATCATATGAATACACATAAGCAGAAAGAAAAAATAAACATTAATGAAATAAACTTAAAATATTAATAAAAATCGTAGTCTTAATTTCATTGATGGTCAATAATGAGACATGTAATTTTGAGACAGATGATTTTTATCCGTGTCATTGTGCCCCAAATCCAACCATTGACAGTGATTCGAGACAAACGCCACCCATTCACCCAAAATGCAAAAAAGTAATTGTAATGACTAAAAAAGACGAATACACGAAAGAACTTCATCAAAAAAATAAGCTCTGTAAAAATTAATTAAATTTCATTTAAAAAAAAACTTCAGAATAAAATTTCAAAAAACCGATCAAATAAAGAAAACCATCGAAATTAAGTTCTTGATGGTGAATTAAGACAATGCCACTTGCATCACGGAAAACAGTCACAATGATTAAAGAAGAAGAAAAACTAACTTCATCGAGAACGAAATAAAAGAACATCACAATGTTATAAAAACTTCATCGGTATTTAAGCAATTGTGACGTTTTGTCCCACATAGGAAAACTCGTTTTAGGCATATCACTTATCCTACATTGGTAGCGTGATAGATAAGGAGGATTTGACATTGTTATGTGAATTTTACACACGTATTAAACAATCAAAAGAATCAGATTTGTATGTTTGGAAACAGTGCTTCATGTGAGTTTCCACCCAACTTAACTCACTTGAGAAGTCATGCCAGCCTCAGTTAGATTTGGATAAAGCCAAATATTAGTTTCATTTTTTTTATCTACAATCAGTTGTAAACACAAACCTATATGTATGTGTGATCTATTCATCATTTAATCACTCTCATCCTATTTTTCTCTTTCATATGATTCTACAAAAATGCTCATGGCAGATATATTTAGCTGTTGAATATATCTTAATGATTAGATAATTCGTGAGGGGTGTAATAGCTGTTAACCCCAACAACCTTGATAGTGGGGGCTGATAATATCCTAAGAATAGTGATATTTCACGCTTTAATCATAGTTTTTTGTTGCACTATTTCATCAAAAAATTGAATAAAAAAAATTGGTAACAATAAGAATTTGAATACAATCTGAGTTGATGAAACAAAACAAAGCAATTTTGACAAAATCTAACGGAAGTGGATGTAGTAAACCAACTTCAAATCAAATATTTGGAATTTAACAAATACTAAATTTGAAAACTAAAACTAAGAACAAGCAGGACATATATATAATTGGATATATATATATATATATATATATATATATATAGAGGGACGGACCTAAAAAAAATTCAAACGGTGCCACCATTTCTCTATAAGAAAAATATTTCAAACGATGGCATTGTTTGACAATAAAAACAAATATACGGGAAAAAAAATTTCAATCAGTGACACCATTTGACTAAGAAAATGACACTAACACAATTCGAACTTAAGACTGGGGTGAAATAAAAGTCTTGCAAACCATCTTTACCAAATAAAACTTGTTCTCATTGTATTTTCAAAATACATACGGTGACACACAACAATTTAATACGGTTGCACCTTTCACAAATCTAAATTTTTTTACCCTTCGATAGTGGAATAATACGGTGGCACGTGCCACCGTAACCACCAAAGTAGGTCTGTCCCTGCATACATACATACATACATGCATACATACATACACACACACATATATATATATATATATTCAAATGTTACTTTGAGAAGTAAAAAAATGATCTTAGCCCTTCATCATGATCGGATTTGACTGGTCAATAATTGCGGTTTTGACTAGTCAAAAATTGCAGCTATGCAAAAAATAGAGGGATAGTTTCATAATTTTTACAAATATGCGGCAAACGGGTTCATATATGAACCTATATGTTCATATGTGAACCTATATGTTCATATGTGAACCCGTGTAATTCACATATGAACCGTGTGATCCATATATGAACTAATTAACTGATTCACATATGACGGTGTTGGTTCATATATGAATCAATTAAATAGTTCACATGTGAATTAATTAACGGATTCACATATGAAAAAAATATATAGTTTATATATGAATCACATGGGTTCACATGTGAACCCGTTTGTCATCTATTTGTAAAAGTTATGAAACTATCCTCCATCTTCCGCATAGCCACGTGAGGAATTATCTAGTGTTTCACGGTAAATATTTTGACCAGATGAAGGGTTAAGATCATTTTTTTACTTTTCAAATATTTACCATTTCTCAAACACAATTTAAGAAAGAGAAAATCATCATAGAAATTAATTGGGTCATCATCATGAAGAACCTACATGTTGAAATATGACATCTTCTCAAATTGATCTTGTATTATCTGTAAACGTGTCTAAGCTCCGAAAGACATTCAAAATTCAATTTCAAGAAAACCAATCGATCAGAGAAAACTATAAACTTTTAATACACAAACCAACCTCATCAAGAAATTAATCAAAACATCGTTATATTGACTACAGAAGCAGAAAAATCAACGAAACAAAACGCTTTGCAAAAATTAATGATACTTGATGTGTAAATACAGACTTAGAAATACAATTGCAAGAAATCGATCAATTAAGTAAAACCATGGATCGGTTAATACAATTTCAAACAAAATAGTAAATCGTTCATAATAAACCCGTATTAAACATCCCTTTTAAGCTTACCCCCGAAATTTCGCGATTGAAAATTTGAAATCAATTTATTATGAATGAGAGATTATCTCCTTATTCCATAAGCTTAGATTGATTCTTATGAATTGATTGGTAATTTGGTAGGGTTTCCTTGTCTTGGATCAAAAGCCCAATAATTATGATACATATTCTTAGCCCAATAATTATGATACATATTCTTAGCCCAATAATTATGATACATATTTTTTAGCCCAATAAGAGCATCTATGACTATGACTATGACAAACTTCTACTTCAAAATCTATATTAAAAAAGAGTAAACTAAAAATTTGGTCTGTATGGTTTGTCAAGAATGACATTCTTGTCCCTATAGTTTTGAAATTACAAGCTATGCTATCGTGTCCGGATTTAGTTTCTCCTCTAACGGTGTTAAAAAAATCTGTTAAGTGAAAGGTATTTTCGTTTTTTTATCGATTTTGTGGGTGAGTGCGTCTTAAATGGAGTTTTTGATGATGATTTGAGACAAATGCCACCTACATCACACAAAATAATAGCGATGACTATAGAAAGAGAAAAGGCGAACTTCATCAGGAAATAAATAAATATAGAAACATCACAACACCATAGAAATTGAAACCAACGACTTCATGAAAAGGGTAATTAAACAAAAAAGAAAAATCTTCGACAAATCTAAAAAATGGATGGGAAAACTCATAGATTGTTTACTAAATGAAAATCACATAAATCGACTGGAAAATGTAAATAATAAAGTGGAAAATTAATGAAACATCATGCAAATAACCAACTTCAAATACAATTTCAAGAAACCGAGCATATTAAGGAAGCCAGTTACATTTGCACCATTTTGCCTCAAATCAGATTCTTGATGGTAATTCAAAATAAATGCCACCGAAAGCACAGAGAAACACGACAACTATAGAAGAAGAAAATACAAACCAACTTTGAAGAAACCAGTCAAAAACGTCATCACATTGAAAACCAACAACAATAGCCAATTGTGCCACAATCGAGATTTCATGGTCATTTGAGACAAATGCCACCGACATCCCACAAAATAATGGCAATGATTAAGGAAGAAAATAGAAACCAACTTTATCTAGGAAATAAATAAATTATCATGACACTAAAGAAGAATAAATCAAGCCGACTTTATGAAAAGGTTAAAAAAAAAAAACAGAGAAATCTGTACAAAAACTAACGAACGTGAACGTAAAAAACAGCCTTCAATATACAGTTTCTAGAAATCAATCAAATACAATTTCACCATTATGCCTTGAATCAAGTTGTTGGTGATGAATAGAGACATATGCCACCCAATGACTACAAAACTAGAAAAACAAATCGAATTTCATGATGATATTTAATTAAAAAAAAACTTTGCAAAAATTAATAAAACTATAAACCAAGAAGCTCGTAAATAGGACGAGCTTTGACTTCATCCAAATTGGTTTTGTGTTTTATTATATGTAACACCTGAATTTTGAGTTTTATATTTATATTTTTACCTTAGCATAATTCTTGGTATCTATTTTGGGTGAGAAAGAAGATTACTTCTAGTGAAGTTTCACAGCCGAGGAGTTTGTATATTTGACCAGTTGGGACTCATCAATTCACTTAAAATTGTTCAGGAGGTCGAGCAAGCGTTCGAGTCCAGTGAGTGCAAGGAAAAGTCAGATGGTTGAGTTTGTGTCCAAGACGTTAAGGGGAAAAGCTCTGAGGTGGTGGAATGTTACAAGATTTGCTCTTGGAGCTGCAATTATCATTCTTCTCACATGGGATGTGTCTTCAGTGGAAGGTGATGGATCAATAATGTAACGATAGGGCGTTAGATGAGTACTCTAGTCATTTTATGGAGAAACTGGACTTGGCGAGCCATTTGGCCCCAAATGAGATGAAGATCAAAGCCTATCTGAATCCGAAACACCAAGGTTTCTACACTTCAAGAAGTTATAGAGGGAGCTCAACTTATAGAAGACGATCTTGCTCAAGACAATCGAGGTCTTTCAAGAAACCGAGACCATTCAAATAACAATCTTGGGACTGATTGCTTCCAAATAATAAATTGATAGTACATCAAGATCGTTTTCACAAATTTGATTTCACTTGATATATATCTTTTATAGGCATGGAAATAAGACTCGCTCCATTAGGGAACCCGGTGTACTTGTCTCGACGGGAACAACGATTTCCTGTAAAATCGGAGATGGGATCCCCGAAAGTTAAAAACTAAGGATAGGAATGGGGCTGACTCGGCCGAGTAACATGGTGCTGTCTGCTGCTTGCTGTTAGCGAGATGGCACGGCAGCGACTGCTGCTGCCTAAAACGGTCCCAAAACACGCAGGCGATGGGGAAAGAATTAAGGGTACGTGTTTGGAGGGTCGAGCAGAATGGAAACAACAGAACAGCACCCATTGTTCACGCAAGGCTTGCAAAGGAAAAGACCGATAGTGCCTGCTGTTTTGCACGAAGTGGCTCGGTAACAGTTCAGCCGAGGCTGCTGTTTGCTCGACGTAGAGACGAAAGACAGATCAACAGCCGTGGCTGTTTTGGCGAAGTAGTCTAGTAACAGCACCGTTGTGGCTGCTGTTACCGCACGAAGAAAACCGCAAGGAAAAACTAAACGGTAGCCAAAATCACCTGTTGTTGCTGCTGCTGTTTCCGAAGGGTGAAGAACGGCARCGCCTTCTGCTGCCAGATACCGACTAAAACGCAAAGAGGTCGGGGGGATGAAAGATTGGGGCTGGA
>NC_037532.1:33233080-33240063 GCF_001531365.2 Cynara cardunculus var. scolymus
AAAAAAATACTTATATAAAATRTATGCAGAAATACTAATAAAGAAGAATTTAAAGGAATTAGAGTGACTAAAGCTCTAAATACGTGGGTTAAAACACGTACCTCAACAACGGGACGAAAACCCTTGATGCGCACAGAGTAGGAAAAAGGGAAAGATTTTCGGGTGTTACAATCCTTCCCACCTTGGGTTCAATTTCGTCCTCGAAATTTTAGTTCACTTGAAAAGGTAAGGATAACGCCTCTTTAAATCCTCTTACGTTTCCCACGTTACGTTTGACCCTCGGTGATGTTTCCATTGTACTTTAACCATGACAATTTCTTTGTGTCTCAACACCTTAATCTTCCTTTCTAGGATGGCCTCCGGCTCCTCAACGCACCGGTTGGTCTCGTCCACAAAAATTTCCGAAAGTGGAATAACACTTTATTCTTCCGCTAAGCACTTACGAAGGTAACACACATGGAATGTGTTATGTATTCCGGCCATCTTTGATACTAGTTCTAATTTGTAAGCCTTAGGTCCCACCCTAGCCAAGACTTTAAACGGTCCAAGGAAACGGGGGCTCAGCTTCCCACGTTTTCCAAAACGGATAATTCCCTTCCATGGTGACACCTTTAGCATTACGCGGTCGCCCACTTGAAATTCTATTGGTCGGCTCTTCTTGTCTGAGTAGCTCTTTTGTCGATCCTGTGCCGCCTTTAAACGTTCCTGAATACATTTCACATTATCGGTCGTATCTTGAATGATTTCGGGGCCGGCGAATTGTTTCTCACCCGCTTCAAGCCAACATACAGAAGTCCTATATTTTCGACCATATAAAGCCTCAAATGGTGTTATTCCGATGCTGGAATGATAACTATTGTTGTAGGCGAACTCCACCAGGGGTAGGTGGGAATCCCAATTCCCGCCAAAGTAGATAACACAAGATCTAAGCATATCTTCGAGTGTTTGAATGGTCCGCTCACTCTGGCCATCGGTTTGAGGGTGGTAAGCCGTACTCAGCTTCACTCTCATGCCCAACTCTTTCTTCAACCCACTCCAAAAATGGGAGGTGAATCGGCTATCTCGATCTGACACTATGGACAACGGTATACCGTGCCGCGAGACTACTTCATCGATGTATAACCTGGCGAGCTTGTCCATGGGCATCGATTCGCGCATAGCCAAGAAATGGGCGCTCTTTGTCAGACGGTCAACTACCACCCATATCGTATCATGACCTCTTAAGGTCTTCGGCAGTTTGGTCACGAAATCCATCGTGATATGCTCCCATTTCCACTCGGGGATCTCCAAGGATTGAAGGCTACCATAAGGTCGTTGGTGCTCCGCTTTCACTTGCAAACAAGTCACGCACCTCTCTATGTAACGAGCCACATCTAGCTTCATAACTGGCCACCAATATGTCAGTTTCAAGTCCCGATACATCTAGGTGCTGCCTGGATGAATTGAGTATTTAGACTTGTGTGCGTCTTCTAGTAACAGTTCGCGATTACCTCCAATCTTGGGTACCCATATTCGCCCTCGAAAAAGCTTCAAGCCATGGCCATCCTCTGTCAACAGCATGCGTTGTTTCATCATTACTTCACTCTTGAGGTTTTCTTCCAGGAGCGCTTCAGATTGCGCGACCTTGATCCGATCGATCAGGTTGGACATTATATCGATCCTGGTGAGCACAACTTTTGTCCCACTACCGTACTCTTTTCGGCTCAAAGCATCCGCCACTACATTTGCCTTACCCGGATGATATAGAAATTCACAATCGTAGTCCTTGAGCAGCTCAAGCCAACGTCGTTGCCTCATGTTTAGTTCTTTTTGATCAAAAATATACTTCAAACTCTTGTGATCCGTAAAAAGCGTGCACTTGGTACCATAAAGGTAATGACGCCAAAGTTTTAAGGTGAACACCACCGCCGCTAATTCCAAATCGTGGGTAGGATAGTTCTTCTCATGATCTTTGAGTTGTCTTGAGGCGTAGGCAATCACTTTTCCCCTTTGCATCAAGACACAACCCAACCCCGTTTTTGAAGCGTCGCTAAAGACTACAAAGTCTTCGGACCCCTTCGGCAAGGAGAGAATCGGGGCTTCACACAATTTCCTTTGGAGAGTTCTGAAGGCATGCTCTTGCTTCTCCGTCCAAATAAACTTCACATTTTTTCTAGTCAAGGTCGTTAAAGAGGAAGCAACCTTGGAGAAATCTTGGATAAATCTCCTATAATATCCCGCATGACCCAAGAAGCTACGGATTTCTGATGGACTCTTTGATGGTTCCTAGTTCATCATCGCTTCAATCTTGGATGGGTCTACCTTCACCCCATCTCGAGTGACAACATGACCCAAAAATTAAACCTCATTCAACCAAAAGTCACACTTGAAGAATTTTGCATACAACTTCTCCTTTCTTAGCATTTCGAGGACCTCCCGAAGGTGTTGTTCATGATCCGATTTGTCCTTGGAATAAATAAGTATGTCGTCAATGAATACAATTACAGACTTGTCGAGGAATGGTCGGCAGACCCGATTCATCAAGTCCATAAATACTGCTGGTGCATTCGTCAAATCGAAGGGCATGACCAAGAATTCATAGTGCCCATAACGTGTCCTAAAAGTTGTCTTTGCCACGTCATCATCTTTCACACGTACTTGGTGGTACCCCGAGCGAAGATCGACCTTCGAGAAGCAACTTGCTCCCTGAAGTTGGTCGAAAAGGTCGTCGATCCTGGGGAGAGGATATTTGTTCTTTACAGTTGCCTTGTTGAGTCCTCGGTAGTCAATACACATCCTCATGGTGTCGTCCTTCTTTTTTACAAATAAGACCGGAGCTCCCCACAGTGACGAACTCGGTCTAACGAATCTTTTCTCAATAAGGTCTTGCAACTGAGACATCAGTTCTTGCATCTTGAAAGGGGCCAGACGGTAAGGTGCTTTATCAATTGGAGCGGTTCTCGGAATAAGGTCTATTTGGAACTCCACTTGTCTAACGGGTGGTAAACCGGGCAAGTCTTCCGGGAATACGTCAGGAAAATCTCTAACCACCTTCACGTCTTCAATTTTCCTTATCTCTAGCTTGGTGTCCAACACATACGCAATGAATGAGGAGCATCTCTTAGCCAATCCATCCCGATTATGATATCGAATCCGCCTATAGCCATGGGTATGAGGTCCACCCGAAATTCCTTTCCTTCAATCCCCAAAACACAATCTCTAACAATTTCGTGCACCAAAACTTGACTACCATTTGCTATCTCTATGATTAACGCATCTTCTAGAGTACTAGGTGGCGTATGCAAGTGTTGATAGAATGTAGTGGACACAAAGGAACATGAGGCACCTGAATCAAAAAGGACATGAGCAGGTACGGAGTTAACAGTGAACATACCCGACATTACATCCGTCGACGTCTTAGCTTCTTCTCTCGACATCTGAAAAGCCCGACCGATTGCTTTCGGGGCGCCCTCTTTTCTCCCTTGACTCCCACCTGTTTTCAACTTTTGGCAATCATTCTTGAAATGGCCCGGTTCCCCGCATCCAAAACATATGGGTCCCTTGATTGGACACTTGTTCCGCGTGCGGCCTGTCTTCCCACACTTAAAGCATTTGATGGGGGTAGAGTTGGTGCTACACGGGCCTTGATGTTTGTTGCGGCACTTGGGACACCATTTTGTCTCTTGTTTAGGATGGGCTCCGTGATTGTTGTTGCTAAAGTGATTTGGCTTTTTGGATGGTGCGTAGGGCCCTTCCCACTTCCTCTTCTCACCACACGACATCCTTTCTTCATTTCCCTTAACATAAACTGATTCCAAGACCTTGGCTTCTTCGATTGCTTCCCTGAGGGTGGAAGCTCTTGAGTTCCTAACCATTACCATCATGTCCGCATGTAGTCCTTTAAGGTAGGCTTTCATCTTATCTTTCTCCATTGGGGCCACGTGTCCCACCAAGTTTAGCTTTTCCATAAAGAGTCGGGTGTAGTCCCTTACTGATAAATTTCCCTTCTTCAGGGTTCGGAATTCTTCTTCGATACGATCCATCTCTTGTTCATTGCAATACTCTTCCATTACTTTTTCCTTGAATGTGGTCCAACTCATCTTGGTCAATTCAGTAACCTCGATGGTCGAGATGACAATGTTCCACCAGGTTAGAGATGCACCCCTCAGCATTTGAGAGCCAAACTTCACTTTTTGCCCCTCGTCACAGTCACAAGCCCGGAAGGCTTACTCGATTTCCCGGAGCTAATTCATGCACACCACGGGATCATCTGACCCCACAAATTCTGGTGGCTTGCAACATAGGAAGGTCTTGTAAGAGCAAATTCTACCCATTTGTCTCGCCTTAATCGTTGCTAGCTCCTGGGTTGGGATTCAATTTCCCGTACCTCCGGATCCCCCCATAGTTACATTCTCGGCAACTGCTTCATGTTTACGAGTATTACCATATATGTCCTCCAAAAGCTTCATAAAGAACTCTTGTTGTTGGGCCATGGCTCGGTTTATGGCGTTCATTATAGTGCCCATTATTCTTGATTCTGGGGTTTCTTTTTTCCATTACGGGGTTAGAGGTGACAAGGTCGACTTGGGGAACGTGGTCATCTCCACTGCCCAAGGTGTTTTGCCTAGGGGGAACCCTTGCGATGGTGATTCGAGGCGGTTGATCCGCTGTAGATTCAGTTACCGCATGACCTTTCGGAGAGGTATCCCGTCTACTCCGAGTATTAACCATTAAAGACTGTCATACAAGAGAGTGAAAGAGAATTATGATAGGACGAACACGGGATTAACATAATACTTACCGAAACATTCATAAATTCTTGTAATAACAGTAAGTTCAAGCATGCTTGTGTAATAACTTACTCAAAATAGCATTAGCTAAGTGAAATTTTGAATAGGTTATACATAAGAATTCTTAACACCATCGTCACAATTCATGAACGGGGTAGCTCCGATGACCCTAGTGCTCTCCTACCTTAAAAGTTTCTACCCACATCTCACAATTAATATTTACAATCTCAGCTTAAGTCTAGGCGTCATGATCCCTTACCTAGTTCACTAAAACTAGTGCTCTGATACCCACTTGTAACACCCAAAAAAAGAAAAGATAATTTAAACCTAAAATATTAAACGAGAACCAAAATCTTGAATTAAAATCCACCCAACAAAAGGTAAAAGTATAGCGTTTACAAAACAACTACTGAGAAGATAAATAACAACCTACTAATCTAGATTATTCTATATTCAGATTAAAAACGGGTGTTTTTATCAATCTCCAAAAATATCGAACATCAAATGCAACGCTTAAAAGTAACAAAGGCTATAACTACAAAAGAGCCTTTCACGAACCAACCGCTCCTCTCAACCCTTTTTAGCCCCGCAGCTAAAGGAACCTGATATACAAGCCATATCAAGAAGAAGTGTTAGGCTTACGCCTAGTAAGTTCAATCAATGAAATAATGGTAACTATAAAACCTTGTAAATATGGATATATATATATATATATATATATATTTATACATATATACAGATTGACATAAATTCAAACGATGTAAGAAAGCAATTAATCCAAAATATTACGCGGAGGAGCCAGAACATCCGAGGATGACGGGGGAGACCCGATTTACCGTTGGTTATGACAGACACAAAGTAAGTCATAAATCGACGTTATAGAGCATCACTTACAGGTTTAATACCATCGACATCAACCTAAACCAGTCATGTAGTCGATCGTGATCCTAAGCTCTTTATCTCGGAAATTACATAATAATCGCAATGCCTATTTCCGAGTGGGGTGAGAAGGTGAATTGGAAATTACATAATAATCACAATGCCTAAATCCAACTTACATCATCCTTCACACGATTAAACAAAACGACTTTCATGCCCGTAATCCATTACCTCATAATATCATGTTCAAAGGCTATAACTTAAGCATAAAGGCACTTATTCACAACATGATCTTTATATGATTCCTTAATCGCATATAATACCCTTCTTTACTAGAAAGGTATACCATATGAAACTAAAAGGGGTTTTCTCTTTAGCTTTATGACCAAGAGAAAATACAGTGAGGATATGGATCCCATTTATTGATTAAAGTCCCTTCTTAACTCATCCAAGTATAACTAATGAAATTCCCAAGTTTATGCACTTTTCACCTAAAACATTCTCTTCATTAAAGTGAGTAAAATCTATAAAATTTTAGGGCATATAATAAGTAAAACACACCAACACGAATAGTATGAGTCCTCATAAAAAAAAGGAGTGGGGTGAACTCACTTGTAGGATTTAGAAGAAATCCTAATTTCTCGGGATTAATCCGATAGACGCAGCGTAAGCGAAGAAAACCGGACAGCAGCGACTGTTGTTGCTGTTTTGATGTATGTTGTTCGCTAAAGCACGACCGCGCCTGCTGATTGATGATCGGGCAAAGGACGCAAAGAAAAACAGCACCGTAAGGGTGCTGTTTGCTGTCTGCCGAATGGGTACGAGATGCAGCCAAGGAAAAACAGCACAACAATGGTGTTGTCTGCTGCTTGCTGTTAGCGAGATGGCACGGCAGCGACTGTTGCTGCCTAAAACGGTCCCAAAACACGCAAGTGACGGGGAAAGAATTAAGGGTACGCGGTTGGAGGGTCGAGCAGAATGGAAACAACAGAACAGCACCCGCTATTCACGCGAGGCTTGCGAAGGAAAAGACTGATAGTGCCTGCAGTTTTGCCGAAGTGGCTCCATAACAGTTCAGCCGAGGCTGCTGTTTGCTCGACGTAGAGACGAAATACAGATCAACAGCCGTGGATGTTTTGGCGAAGCAGTCCAGTAACAGCACCGTTGTGGCTGTTGTTACCGCACGAAGAAAACCGTAAGAAAAAACTAAACAGTAGCCAAAATCATCTGTTGTTGCTGTTGCTGTTTCCGAAGGGTGAAGAACGGCAGCGCCTTCTGCTGCCAGATACCGACTAAAACGCAAAGAGGTCGGGGGGATGAAAGATTGGGGCTGGA
>NC_037532.1:33240390-33254824 GCF_001531365.2 Cynara cardunculus var. scolymus
TATGCAGAAATACTAATAAAGAAGAATTTAAAGGAATTAGAGTGACTAAAGCTCTAAATACGTGGGTTAAAACGCGTACCTCAGCAATGGGACGAAAACCCTTGATGCGCACGGAGTAGGAAAAATGGAAAGATTTTCCGGGTGTTACATTATTAACTTATGTGCTATCGAACCGGAGTTAAATAAAACAGGGTTAAAATTGTAAACTGGTAATAAACAGTTTTTCATAAGTCATGAATGATTAACTTATCAAAAACAGCTTATTACCGGTTTGGCATCGGTATAAACAGTTTTTTTTTTTCTTATTCAAACACTAGAAAACAGCTTATCACCGGTGCCAGACTGAAATAAGTTAAAAAACAGCTTTTATAAGCAATCTCAAACACCCCCTTATACCGGTGCCAGACCAGTAATAAGGGGGTTTTGAAGAAGTTAAACTTTTCTGACTTATAATAAGTTGATAAGTACTTTTGTAGAAAAGTATAAGTTCTTTCAAATAAGCAATCCCAAACACCCCCGAAATTATAGTAAAAAATTGAATTAAAGAAATTGCACAAAAAAATTAGAACTTTTATATATTTTTTTTCAAATTTTTATGATATCTTCAAATTTATGTATTATTCAAAAATAAAAACATTATCGATTTATCAAAACCACATAAAACCGTATTATAAACATCAACAAAGACAGAAAATAAAATGAAACATTAAATTTAATATAAATCTCGTTACATTATACGAGTACCCTTCTAGTATTTATTAAAGAAAGTAATTAAATATCGTTATAACAAGTTTCAAGTATATCCATAAATTTTTGGCTCCTCAACGCAATCCATATCTTGGTGACGAAAATCAAAGATTATGTGGGGTTCAAATTTATCGAAGTCCAAAATATTCGCCCACAAATCAATCTCCACGATATTGCTTCATATTTTCACGTGTTCGTTTAATTTTAGATGAAAAAATTCTCCCCACCTTTATATAAAAGGGAATTAGACCAAATTACAAAATTTACCCCTATTATTATATGAAAATTACGGATTAAGTCCTTCAACCAAAATAATTACAAGATTTATCTCTATGATTATATAAAAATTACGGATTAAGTCCTTCAAATAAAATAATTACAAGTATTATCATTATAGTTTTAGTTTTGTTATGGATTAGATTCCTTAACCTAACTCAGTTAAGAAAAGTTATGTTGAATAAAGGGCAATTTAGAGACCGTTTATCAAACGCTTACTTGGGTAAGTGAACACCAAGTCATTTTACCTTTACCGGATGAATATGGTGAATCAAGAATCTTACCCGGTAAGAGCGAGACAAGGACCAAGAGTCTTACCCGGTAAGTGACGGTGATGACTCTTACCACGGTAAGCGCTTACCGGGTAAATTGTTGCATACGATACCGTTTTGGTGAACTAAAATCTTATTTTGTAAGTAAATGATAGTGTTAAATTTACCGGTAAATGCTTACCGGGTAAGTGTTTGGTAAATGGCCCCTTAGTTTTTTTTTTCAATTAATTAAAAGTTTATTTAGAGCGAGTTTTAGGTTGTGTCATATGTCCACCCACAACTCCGTCCTCCCTCACACCTCCACTCAAGTCACATTCAAATCTTCATTATTGCACATTGATGATGGTATTAACGGTTATCGGCAACATCCATCTTACATATTTTTGCAAAAACATATCACAACCAAAATTTGGAAATACCAACATCGTGGTGCAATTTTATTGAAATGAAATGACGATTTTCAATGGTCTCGTGGTTTTTTAAGGTGAATGGGATTTGGGAGGATGAATAGGGCGAGTCACTCATTTTTGGTCTAAGATTTGCTTTTTCTATTTGGTTTTAGATTTGTTTTTCGTTTTTGGTTTTAGATTTGCATAGACAACTTGAAAGGTGGTGGACGAAGAAGGGGTACAAGGCTGGAAAACGTAGAGGAGGCCGGATTGGTGGCCAGAGAAGTGAGAGGAGGTCGGAGAAACAGGGAGGCCATGGATAGGTTTTTATAAAGAAATGATAAATTGACCATATTACCCTTCATTTAAGAGAAATTTTAACTAAGTTAGATCAAAAACCCCAATCTGTAACAAAATTAAATCACAATGATGGAAACCTAATTCATAATGTTCATACAACCCAACCACAAGGGTGGTACCTGATTGGTTTGAGCTTGGCTCCAAAGGTCAAAAGTATCAGGAGGTCCCAGGTTCAAATCCAAGTTGAAAAAAAAAAATCCTCTTGTAGCCATGGAGGTTCAAATGCGGTGACTCCGGGCTATCTGCAAAGCAGGTGGTCGCCCTGGGATTAGTTAGCTCGCATAGCAGGTTGGATATCCAGGTTAATTAAAAAAAATGTTCATACAACCCAAAGGACGAGATCTGTAATTTACTCAAAAAAATTAAATGGTTTTTAAAATTACGTTTTAAAATGTGTATTTTATCTCAAACAGTATTTCCAAATATTTTCCTTACCTCTGCATCAATGTGGACATTCACATATGGTCCGAAAACTATTTTCTAGACTATGAAGACACACATGCGGACCTCTTCACATTCAATGAAAAGCTATGTTATCTCCAAGTGAAAACTAGTTGAGACATGTAGTTTTAAAAATCAGGTGATTGTCTGATACTTTTGCAGGAAAAAATTGTTTTCATTTATCATAAATAAGTTGAATCCAGTCAAATACTGATTAGGACCGTTGGGCCTAGATCAGTCCTAGTTTTCAACCTAAGAACCAATTAAAGACCAGATCAATCTTTGGAGGGATTATGATTTTTTTGTCATGTCGGATATTTATCGTGAACCTTGTACGTCTTTAGTTAAACAAATAAAGGAAGTTTTATCTATTTTGACTCATAACCAATTCATCTGATCTGTACATTTTGTTACAACTACTGATATCAACACCTCAACTCTCAAGTGGCAGAAAAACCTACTTTTTAATCTTGAAAGACATAACTTGTTTACAAATGGGTCATATATTCGCTTCCAAAAAAAACAAATGAATTAAAAGAAAAAAATATCTAATAGATAACTGATAATAAAAAAATTATGATTAATTAAACATATTTCACCGACGATTCACTTGAAAAAGTAGGTAAAGAAGAAAAAGTTTGATGATGGTGGAGTGGAGTCCATCAATGGCATCCATGAATTATTTTTCCCTACTTTGAATTTTGTCGTACACATATAATTGCAATTATATGGTTATTCAAATAAATTAAAAGCTTATTCTAGTTTATATTTTTAACTACATATTTAAATATTATAAGAGAACTCGTGTAATACAGCGAGATACATCTTGATTTTAATGTTTTATTTTATTCTTTGTCTCTTTCGATGTTATAATACGATTTTATGTGTTTTTAAGAAAACAATAATGATTTTATTTTTGAATAAAATATAAATTTGAATATATCATAAAAATTTGAAAAAAATTATATATCAATGTAAATATCAAATCAACTATTAAGTTCTCATTTCTTATGTAATTTTCTTAATTTATTTTTTAATTATAATTTAATTTAAGTTTAATAATGAAATAATTTATTTTTGGTTTAATAATATAACATTTTATAGAGATAATAATTAAGTATTCTGTTAGAACTYAATRTTTATCCTAATTATATTTAAGATTTTTTATATTTAAAATAAGATGTTTATCCTGTATTTGATTATTTTTATCTGCAGTTAGTTACACGAATTCAGATATGAAGCTTTAATAAGTTGTACTTAGACACAATCTACTTGTAACCTTGAGTTTTAAGTAACATGCATTAATAAACAGTGTTTTATGCATAAAAAGTTGTTTTTAAAAGTTTTTGTCAAATGTTTTATAATATAATATAGATAAAAAATTTATTAATTTCTTAATTAAACATTGACTTTAACCAAATTAATTAAATAAATTTAAAGCAAAAATGCAAGGAAAAAAATGTATTATTTGATGGAAATAAGGTTATGATCTGAATATTTATTGATAATTTGCTTTAGCTGATTTGCTAAAATTATGCCGAGTTTATCCAAAATAATTCAATAACTAATTGTATAAAAGTTTTCAATAAGTAATAAAAAAAATACTAAATTAGCTATAGGTTCATTTGAGAAGTAGAGAAGTGATCATAACCTTTCATCTGGTCAAGATTTGCGGTTTTAACGGTGAAATACCAGATAATTCCTCGCATGATATGCGTAAGATAGAATGTTAGTTCCATGACTTTTACAAATAGACGGCAAAACAAGTGCATATGTGAACATGTGTGATTCACATATGAACTATATGTTCATATGTAAACCCGTATAATTTACATATGAACTATTTAACTGATTCACATATAAACTAATTAACTGATTCACGTATAAACTATGGGTTTACATAAGCCCTTGTTTGTCGCCTACCTGTAAAAATTACGAAACTACCCCTCTATTTTTAGCTTCACCAGTTAAAGCCGCAAATCTTGACCAGTCAAAATCGCAATTTCTTGACCGATCTTAACCGTATAAAAGGTTATGATCACTTATTTACTTCTGAAATAGTTACCACTTCTCATATGAACATCCCCCTTACCAAACCATCCTTCAATAATGCTCAAGTTGGGATCTTTCTTTGAAACCCGTGAATAATTTTGTACTTATTCGACTATAATCCTTTTAATCAAAACCAAGTATACTGATAATTAAATTTTGATTACCCTTTTCCAGTTTTCCTTCTAATGAAATTGACTACAAGCGGATAAACGAAGTACGATTGTTGTAACTGTTTTTAGAAAATTATCATCTCGTTTACTTTATGTAAGACATACGTGTATTGGACTCAACTTCTGGTTATTTAATTACAAACGCAATATTCTTATTCTAACTAGAAAATAAAAACTATGGTCCTCGAATCCATATATTAGCGTACCACTAGTAACAAAAACGTAAAGCATCAAGTATCGTTTGATATTTCTGACACTTCCCAAGTGAAAACAGATTTAATAATTGAGAGTCCTTTGCCAAAATAAGAAATCATATTTTATCTGTTAACCAAACTACATCAGATATTAAGGTGTTCAATGAATTTTTACTCAGAGAAAACAAAATCTAATCAGTTGTAATCCACTTTGTATCTAGACAAGATAATACTGTTGATTTCACCGTCATATTTTAACTTTTAAAAATCGGGAAGTAGTATAGTCGGTAACTACGAATAAATTGGATCTTCTATCTTCATATATGGAGAAGACTTAAGTTACAAATGAATTAAAACAAAATTCAGAAAATAACCAATTTTACAAATATCTTATAATAATTGTTAACTGATAAATACATTAATTAGGGGTTATTTGACAATTGCTGAATCGTTTGGTGCAGAATGATTACGTGGTCAGAATGATTAAAAGGCTCTCACGATATAGTGCAAAATGAAATATAATTGTTTGATAATTGTGTACAATGAAATTAGGGCTCTTAATGATTAAAGGAGATCCAAGATACAAAATCATTCAGAGGGGTTTAGAACAATTAAGAGACAAACTTTTTTTTGTCAAACAAGATTCACTCTTTACGATTCAAATGTTACCTCTTAATGAAACTATTAAGAGATAAACAAACAACCTCTTAGTAAATAAATTGTTCATTAAAAAAATGATATTTTTAAACAACTTTAAATAGAAAAAAAAAATGTATTTTCCCCGTAAAAATGATTTTGTATTATATTTTGTCACAACTTTATTCATTCATAAAGTTTTATGAATCAAAAAACATTAACACCAAAAGAAAATAAATGAGACTTGTTATAAATAATTACACTCTATTATATCAGTAGATGAGAGATAACCTCAGCCAGATAATGTGACAGTATGATAAATTTGAATTGTCTAAACTGCTTTTCACTTTTCAAATTACGAAAAGTCATTTTACTATATATAGTTCTGAATCCACATAAAAAAATATGAAAAATAGTTGGAACTTTAATGTAACTTGTAAAGATGCAACATTTTAGAACAGTGTTAATTTTGTTACGACTCTTTTTAGACGTTCCCAAGGCCCAATATTTGACATTTAATATGTATCTATCATCTTCGAAGCTCAATCAACACTTCAAGCTTAAACTCATGTCACTCTTTAATCCATTTAAAACCTAAGTATTATATATATATATATATATATATATGTGTGTGTGTGTGTGTGTGTGTGTAAAAATATTGTTTTTACCTTTTTATAGAGAAAAGACAAAAGAATAGGCAAAAGGCTAAAAATGACCCTTGATTTAACGGACTTAACGGAGACGTTAGTCAGGGGGACCATGACCAAAACAAATTGAATACCACAAGAACCAGATCCATAATAAATATACCATAGGGACCCTACTCAAAGAAAATATCAAACACAGGGACCAAATCCATAATTCACTCTTTTATTTATTTTGATATATATATATATATATGTGTGTGTGTGTGTGTGTAGAAATATTGTTTTTATTTTTATAGGAAAAAGAAAAAAAGATTAGGCAAAAAGGGTAAAATGACATTTGATTTAACGGAGTTAACGGAAGCGTTAGTCAGATAGACCATTGCTAAAACAAATTGAATAGTACAAGAACCAATTTCACAATAAACATGTCATAGGACCCTAGTAAAAAAATATATATCAAAACACATGGATCAAATCCACAATTCACTCTATAATAAATAAATAAAAGCAAAAAGAAAACATCAAGTTATATGATTTTCTAAAACTTAATATGAGAAAAAAGAAATAAGTGTTTTAATTTTTTTTCACACTAACGAAATTAAATTAAGTTGATTATAATTTTTTTTAGAGATTTTAAATTCTTATTCTTTATTTTAGAATATGTTCGAAATATTGTCACAATGTACCAATTATCCATCATCAACCATTATAAAATATTAATGAAATTAGTTACCATAGATGTTTTGTAATTCAAAATCTTTGCTCTAATTAATTTATAGCTGTTTTTTTTATTAGTTCAGACGACAAAAAAATGAGATGATTTTGTCCAAATAAAAGATAGGTCTTGGGTTCAATCCCGTCTTGTCCCGTCCCGTACTTCAACCGCTGAGTGGGGCTAAAGAAATTGTCTCTCACATTGGTCTCTTTGAAGACAATTTATGAATTGTTTGTTTACCTCTTAATAGTTTCATTAAAAAGCAACATCTGAATCATTAAAAGGTGAATCTTGTTTGACAAAAAAAGTTTGTCTCTTAATGGTTTTAAAACCCTTGAATGATTTTGTATCGTGAGCATCCCTTAACTATTAAGCGTCCTAATTTCATTATAAACAATCACCAAAGAATTATATTTCATTTTGCATTATATAATGAGAGTCTCTTAATTATTCTGAGCACTTAATCATTCTGTACCAAACCATTCAGCAACTGTCAAACAACCCCTTAGTATGAATCCAATTAAAATTAATCATTTTTTACCCAAATTAATTTATAGCGACATATTAAATATTATTTTAAAAATCATAAGAATAAAATTTAATCATGAAATCATATTCGAATGAAAAAGCTTTTTAAAATCGGTATAAGAACTTATCCATTATAAGGAAAGCGAAAGGCCATCAAGAAAATATCCTTAAGAAAAAGTGAAAGGCAAATCCAACGGTTGTGGAACACCCTTTCGCGGAAACACGGAGCCGCTCTCGCCCAATACTTTGGAATCTAAACCCAACCACTCTCTCCACCCACCCACTACTCCAACACCCCTTAACTCAACCATGGTTAAACCATCTTTCCCTTTATATAAACCATTACCCCCTAATTTCAATCATCAATTTCCCCTTTCTTCTTGTTGTGGATCAGTTGGAATAGAGCTCTGGATTTTGTGAAGGATGAGTTGCAATGGATGTCGAGTTCTTCGAAAGGGATGTAGTGAGAATTGTGTCCTCCGGCCGTGTTTACAGTGGATCCAAACGCCTGAATCTCAGGCTTACGCCACAGTCTTCGTCGCCAAATTCTTCGGCCGTGCCGGTCTGATGTCGTTCATCTCCGCCGTTCCTGATAATCAACGTCAATGTAAGTAAACTGTTGATTTATTATGATAAGGATTAAGGAAAGGAGTTGAATCTAATGTTATGAATGCTAGGTTTGTAGAAGGATTATGAAGCAAAAAAGAGACTGATACAAATCAACTGTTGTTTTTTGTGTTTACAGCTTTGTTTCAGTCGTTGCTATTTGAAGCTGCTGGCCGGACTGTAAATCCAGTGAACGGTGCCGTCGGCCTTTTATGGACAGGCAACTGGCACGTTTGTCAGGCGTCAGTTGAGACGATCCTCCGAGGCGGTACGTTACGACCGATTCCGGAGCTTTTAAACGGACATCCAGCGACGCCGGAACTCGGTGATTCATCGGAAACAGATGTAATGTGCACTGACATGTTCCAGCTTCAGGATCCAATTACGCATTCGCGATCTAAGGTACAGAAACGCCGGCGAAGCTATGAGCCACAATCAAGCATGACGCAGTTACAGGATCTCGATCTGAATCTAAACCAGAGTTTTCTAGCTAAAAAAGGGAAGCCGGAGAAACAGCGACTGGGAAGTCCCTCGATGAACTCCGAAGATTCCGTTACTACGACGTGTTTGGATGCTGTTTTCCGAGATTACAATCATAATCCACGAGGAAGAGGAGACGGAGAACCGCAAATTTTGAATTTATTTAACTGATTAACTCGATCGGAGCTATCTTATAGTATGAGATAACGTAATTTCCTTCTGAGATTTCCGATTTTGTTTCATAGAAAGGGAAGATGTTGGCCGGAATTTTGGATTCCGGCAAGTTTTGTAGATCACCGGCACGGGATTTCCCTCTGTCTTTCCTTATCCGTACATCAACAGCATACATGGAAAAGGGAAAAATGAAAGTTAGGCGGTGATGTATTAAGATTCTACAATTAAATATTTAATTATTAATTAAATATTAAAAGTAATATAAAGCTGAGGTATTTAACAAGAATGTATGGTCTTATAATCATTAATTATAAATACATTTAATTATTTTTATTTATAAAAAATATGTATCAAGTGAATGCCAGACTCTTTTGGAGTATTGCAAGAGCCGTGTAGATATTCAATCTAAATAGACAACAATTTAAAAACATTACAAATCTCGAAATCTTGAAAGAAATTTTATTATCAGCAATTTCAACCAGTGCATAAGGAACTTGTCGTTAAAGAGAGGAGGGGACATATTTGTAGGGACAGATCCATGAATTTTTTTTCATAGAGTTGTACCTTCTAAAACAGTACGGTTGTACCTTTCATGAACCTAATTTTCTTTAGCTTATGACGTGCCACCGTAGCCACCACACTGGGTCCATCCCTGATTCTTTGACTCATTCAGCGGCTGAGATTTGGTGGGAGCGGAGGGGCACGAGTCGAACCCATGATTTGTTTTGTATTTAAACAAAATCAACTCACTCATTCACCAACTAAGCTACAAGTCATAAGTTGAAAAAACTTAGTATTGATAAAATATAAGGGGGTGTTTGAGATTGCTTATTTGAAACAACTTATGTTTTTCTACAAAAGTCCTTTTCAACTTATTATAAATAAGAATGGTTTAACTTCTTAAAAAACTTCTTATTACCGGTTTGGAACCGATATAAGTTGTTTATCCAAACACTCAAAAGTACTTATTACCGGTGCCATCAGAATAAGTCAATAAGTTGTTTTTATAAGCAATCACAAACACCCTCTAAATGTTATTTAAAGATTTTAACTTTTGATTTTTTACTTAAGGAAAAAAATATAAATTCTTTTTTATTAACCTGGATATCCAACTCGTTATGCGAGCCGACTAATCCCAGAGCGACCACCTGCTTTACGGGTAACCCGAAGTCCCCGCATTTGAACCTCCGTTAACACAAAGGGATTTTATTTTTCATTGGATTTGAACCTGATACCTCCAGACACTTTTGGTTTGTGAAACCCAAACTCAAACCAATCAGACACCACCCTTATGATTTAGTTTTTTTAAAATGTCTAGATATGAAAGTGCCACTAAACTATCATAACTTTTTTTTTTTTACATTTTTCAAATATATTTACTTGCAAGTTAGCAAATCTATACGTATCTTCTTTCACCTCATTATACTTAAACGAACTAATTGACCTAGTTGCATATTATTATTTTAGCGTTAACAACTTAACTAACCTCGTTTTTAGTTGTTACACCGTACTTTCTTAGGCTTTGAGAATTACTGATTATCAAAGATAATATAAAGTGAAACTCATAAACATCATATAACCAGATATAGCGGAAAACATTAACCAACTTAATACTAATTGAACAATCTGAAATACTTACATTAAATGGAACATTTAACACTGAAATGTATTACATTTGAAATATAAAATTCCAGTGCAAATGCCAAGCCGGAAACCTATACTGTATTGAAAGATTAAAGATATAGATGAACAACTTCATCTAGAGGATTTTACATAGTTACCTTGTCCTTGTTGATCCTTGTCTTCTCGACTCTCGGGACACTTACTGCTATCTTATAGAACATTAAAATAAATCCCGTAAATTTCAACAGCACAACATCTTTGAAGTATTCACTAAAAATGGCAAATGTAATAATGAAAAACATGAAAGTTTGTCCCACAGAGGTGGACCAACAAAAAAGGAGCAGGTTCATGCCCTATAAAACGAGTCTATGGCTAAAACATTGAGTAAAGAAGGACCCATATATGCAACTTCTACATATTTATCCAAATAATTATGGATGTTTATTTACCTACCAGACAGCCACAAAACATATCGTAAGCCGCAAAACCATTAACAATGCGACAAAATAGGTAACAAAGTATATCAAGTCTTGCATATATTATCGATGTGACAAAATACATGTAGCTTATCACATATTATTGCATTCAGATATAGGATCACGAGGTATGTATTATTTCCCATCAATCATTGATCACTGTCACTATCACTGTCATAATACATGTTTCCATTTCTTCTACAAGCAACCGTTTTTTACACAACACTATTATAAGTACTTTGTACCAGAAGGTTATGAAAATATGAATATAAAAACTACTATTAATGTACGATTTGGTAGATATTAGAAGGTGACAACAAGAACTCATTTTCCAAGCTCAAGCCATTAGAACCCAATGCCTAATAAGTTATTGGAATTTAAACATGAAGTTCTATAGATTTGCTTTGTTACTTCAGTGTCATCAAGAACAAAAATTTTAAACCTGAAGCCATTAAAAAAATGGCATAAAAAGTGGATGGTAGGCTGACAACATGTTATAAATAAGCTATTGAAATTCATACACTATTTAGAAGTAAAATCCAATAATACATGTTGGTCTTGAATGGGATGACAATCGACATAATGTAATTGTAGAATTGGGGGGGGGGGGTGAATACGATTACACATACATTTTTTTCAACTTTTTAATTCTTATTGATGTATATCATGAATTAACACACACAGATACAATATAGATTGTTGCGGAAGAAAGAAAGAATAACCTAACTTAAACAATCTTACAAAGAGAAGAACTTACAAGAACAACACAAATAGTACTTGCAAGGAAATGAAGATTACTAAGATTTTTCTTCACATACAGGAGAGTAGAAGAGTAGAAGAAGAGAGTTGATTGCCTTTGAGAATGCACTTAGTAATTCTTTCAAGGAAGTGTGTTTCCATGGGATATGCATATTGCCTTTTATACTACCTTCAAAATTAAATGCATGAGGACATTTGTCATCTGAGGATAAGAAGACAAGGGTTGACTTGACCATTGTTGATATCTCATTTTCATTATACTCCGTGTGCATACAACACTGTTCATGCAGAGACAAACTTTTGCGGAGATATGGTCAGTCGGTAGGGAGATCTTATTTGGATGGATTAGTAATTTCAAATAGCTACTTACAAATTTTCCATGCATGAAGATATTCCTTCAATCTGCTAGTAGCTTCAAAATATCTTCGATCTTTAAATCAGCTACTTTGGGGTCTTTGTGTGTAATTTAGACAGTTGATCCACAGTACCACATTGGTGACCTTCTGTCTTCACATCGGTTGATCTTCGATTTTGCCAATGGCTTTAAGTATGTAGCAAGAAACCAATATACAAAGAAACCAATAACTATTAAGTGTTGATAGGATAGATAAACAAATCAGTGGATCATCACCAAAATCAATAGGTGACCCAACAATACCATTATTTAGTTCTCCTTAGTATCAACCAAACCATCATAACAACAACAGAACTGTAATGTTGACATTTGTAAACCGGGATCAAAACAAAGAGGCTTGAAAAACATAGATAATCAAGACACATAGTTGAGGAGATGAGAAGACGACCAACAACCTTAATCGATGCACAAAGAAGACGATAACCATCAACAAGCAGAGGATACGACTACCACCAACGAGCAGCTCAAACACAAGCGATGACGAGCAACAGATACACGAGCATAAGAAACAACATATGTAATGAGGAGAGGCGTACAACAAATTTGACGTGTGAGAAAGGAAGGATAATCATGCGTTGTGTCAACCCTTGATTGATACTGGGACCCTAAAAGATGAACGATTCATATACCAATTGAACCATTAAGTATTATGAATGTAAGGTGCCTGAATTTAACAAACTTCATCTCACCATTGATCCATTTTAAAAAATCAAAACTATTTAACATATTTAGTCATTTATATACAGATTTATATGATTATGCATGGTTGTAGTCTTCTTTTGCTGAAATGTAAATTTCAGATTTTTTTTTCTTTGAATATAAAATTTTGAATGAATATTTAATTTTTGATTTAAAATAAAAAATTTACACATCACTATATTACACGAATATCTAACTAACTATTTTTTAATAACAATATGTCCGTTTTTATTTAAAAAAGACCACTTAGTAGCAAGTTTCTAAAAAACGCGTTATGGTGCACTGCCTCGACGCCACGTTAAAGCTCGTGGCCTGACTCTAAGGCGTGGCTTGCAGTACAACGCGTGATGGCGAGTTATGGCGGTTTATGACGCGTTATGGCAGGTTATAAGGTGTGTTAAAGCGTGAACGGTTTTTTTTTTTTTTTACTTTTTATTTATATAAATTATGGCTTATTAATACAAATACTAATGACTCTAATTATTCACTGAAAGCGGGAATTCATTAACCACAAGTTGAAGGCGATAAATATTTTGAATTGAAGTTCGATGATGAAGATTACATGGAAGAATAATTTCTTTATAAGTAACATCTAATCCAATCCATCCTAATATGATATATCTGATACCAAATTATGAATGCATGTTTCTTCTTTGGTTTATAGTTTTATATGAATTTAATTCGTTTAATCAGTATTGTTCAATACGTTGGCTCACATAGACATCTGCATATATACTATATATAAATATTTGTCGTCTTAAGTTGCACCTTGAAAAAAAAACGTCATAACCTCACAATAACTAATAAGCTTTGAGACTTGATCTCGCCACCACACCTCATACCAGTGGTGGATGCAGAAAAATATATTGTAAGGGGCCCAATTTACGAATCTAACCCCTTAAAAAATCTTTCCATTTTTTCTAGCAATAACAATAACAAGATAAAAATCAATAGTTTATCATGTTAATTTCAAGTATAAATAATAAAATGGCTTTTGAGCATGATGGATTTTTAGGTAGAATTGAGGTCATAAACTACCTTTTCCATTTGCCTAATCTAACATTTCCATTTATTTTGCCTACAAAATTATAAAATTAACCTAACATTTCCATTTGTCTACAAAATTGCAAAATTAACCTAACATAAATAAACATAAAGCATTCACCAAATCACCAATTATGAAGCAAATAACAAAATTAAAGTCATTAAAAATTAAAGATTGGAAATCTAAATTTTAGGTTTTTTACCCAATTGGAGTAGACAAGCAGCGGAGCTGGCGAGTGGCTGTGTGCACTCTGCACTGTGCAGCACGAACCGAAGCAGCAGGCAACAGCAACAGGAAGAACGAAGAAAGTTAGAAACGATGGTCTGAACTTTGAACTTGGAATGGAAGCGATGGGTCATCGATGTGCAGCAGCAGCAGGAAAATCAAAGGAATCGATATGCCGTGTGCGTCTGTGTGGAGTGTGGACTGTGGAAGAAGGAAAATCACAAAGGAATCATGGACTGGGTGGGAATGAGGGGCCTTCATGTTTAAGTTATTGTGGGTTTAATTAGATAAACATACAACTGTAAATAAAATAAAAAAAGCTTTGTGGACTGAATTTTGATCTGCCCCAGCCTCATACCATTTAAAACTTCAGAAATATTCGAATATTTAATGAATTAGAACATCAAAACTATGCAAAATCAGATAATTTCTTCTTATCTATACTATATTATAATGCATTTGGCTAAAACTCTTAAAAACTCTTAAACTCTTAAAACTCTTAAAC
>NC_037532.1:33256584-33257859 GCF_001531365.2 Cynara cardunculus var. scolymus
TATATTTTATTCAAAAATAAAAACATCATCGCTTTCTCAAAATCACATAAAGTCATATTATAACATCGACTGAGATAAAGAATAAAATGAAATATTAAAAACACGATGTATCTCGCTGCATTGCGCGAGTACTCTTCTAGTTTATTTATAAACAATTTAAATTAATTCGAACATTAAAAAAAAAAAAAAAAAGGAAAAAGGGGGAGAGATCGGGTGCATGCTGCCACTCGCCGCATTTGGTGGGATGATGGGTCCCATAGAACCTTCATATACCAATCGAGTATTCCAATTCCACTTTCGCCGTTCGCCGACGAAACAAGCCACTCTCCCTATGTGGAAAAGCGATACCGCCAAATTCAACCCCAAACTATCTTCAATTTACAATTTTGGTCCACTTAGTATACTAAATTCACATAAATACACCCTAAGGTTTCAGAAATCACGATTTCATCTTAGTGGTTTCAAAAATTAGTACCATACCACCATCTAACATGTACTTTTCTTTTTCTCTCTCATAAAAATATTATGTTGTATACTTGTTGAAATGTTCACATAAATTTGTATTCCTGTAATACAGTGATATGTAAAATTTTATTGTAAATTAATAATGAAAAACTAATACAGGTTTTCATTAAATGAAATTTATGAAGTATTCTATCATATCAACTATCAGTTGTTTTTTGCATTTTTAAATATGAAACTTTAACAAGTTGTACTTATGTAATAGTAATTCTAGACATGAATTCAAGATATTATGAGTCAATAATAATACATAATACTAAATAAGGCGTTTTAATTTTCTTTTTACCGCATTCCTTATATAATATAGTATAGAGCAAATAATTTAAAAAATCTAATTGCATACTTAAATTCTCATCAGGCCCGATTCTTGCCATGTGCAGCATGTGCGATGACATAAGATATCAGAGCGGAATGGGCATCAAGTCTTTTATTAGTCACTAGCTTTAGGTTTAAGCATTGTTTGGCAAATATAAGATATTTTATAAGCTAACTTATTTTTTGAGTATATGTTTAGATAGACGTAAGCTGACTTATAAGCTAGCTTATTGAAAAGGTAGTTGGGAGTAGCTTATGAGAAGTTTTTTTTGCCACTTTTTCTGATTATACACCAAGTTAATAATAATTGTTATTAATTAATTTTATTTTTAAATTTTTAAGTAATTTAATTAATAGTTTATTCTAATTATTGCTTAATATTAATTTCAATTAATTAATTTTAATTTTAATTTTAATTTTAATTTTAATTAATAATTA
>NC_037532.1:33258227-33278593 GCF_001531365.2 Cynara cardunculus var. scolymus
TTTATTTATATTATATATATTGATTATTTAAAATCATCATTTAATGTAAATATTTTCTATAATTTGTATTTGGTTATTAATATTTAATTATGTCTTTTTTTGTCATTTTACATTTCTTAACTAGTTTTTGTCAAATGTATTTGGTTCACCAGCTAGTTTATTAGTTACCAACTAGCTTATAAGTCATTAGTTAGCTTACCGACTAGTTACCAAATATAACCATAACAATTTGGGCAATTGAGCTAGTGTTCTAAACAACAGGTCCAAGGCCTAGTCGACAGGTATAGGCCTAAGTCCTAACTAGTCCATAAGATTAAATCAGAGGATGCATTGTGAACGGTCAACAAACCAATTTATATTGGTCTTCCAAGTAGAGTCCGACTGTTGCGTGAGACGTTCCATTTCCAGCCTAACAACAAGCTTGAAGCTAGATTCTAGAATTTGAAGATGGAACTCCGTTTCCCTTGTCCTGCGACGCTTACCCCCTCAATTGTCCCTTTTATACGATTCAGGCAATTCTCAAATATTCATCTAATCAATAATCATCAGTTCTTTTGAAAATCTAAAATATTTGTTATTTCAATTGCGATTTTGTTTCTCCAAACATGGAAGTACAAGATTGGTTTAAAGTTTGATGATTTCTCACTTCAATTCTCGATCGTGCTTATTGCTACGTATGAAACTGTTTCTACATCATAATCTTTAATTCAAGTCGATCATTGTTGAACTTGCAGTGCACATATTGTATTTTTTTTTACTGTTGATTTCATCATTCGTTAGGTTCTCGCTCTTAGGCATTAATCTACTGTGTTTTGGTTTATCCTTATATATTTTAGTAATTTGTTTCAGGTGATGCGTATTTATATTTTGTTATTCGGGGTTTTGGTTTATGTCTTCCTGTTGTACTTTCTTATAATAAGTAATAAAAATCGACATGGGGTTGCCTGGCTTAATTGGGTTAAAACCCTAAAACCCCTTCTAAAAAATCTTACGTTTCGTCCTTTTGTTTGCTTAAAAAAATCAGCATAGGAATATTTTTAGCGGTTTTCACAGGATATTAGAAACCCAAGGCTAGGCTCTCGTATTGATATAAATTATATGATTTTATAATACTTTTGATCAAATTAATTCACCCCCATTCAAGTCCTAATTAATTTGGTTCCCTCTAGTTGCCAAGTTCGTTTTGACGAAATCCCACTGTCTCGCTTGAGAGTCATTCCCTCCGCATATTGATTGTTTGTTACCGCTTGTTGTTTAATCATGCTACAATGATAATGTCAGTTGATAGTTTTGTTAAACGTATCTCCATTTTGTCTTTTAGTTTGAAGATAAACCCGTTCATATAATGTTAATTTTATACATGCTCAACCAATTCATCTTAAAAAGACATTATATAAATTAAATAACAGTATAATTTGTCATTTGGTTAACTGGTAAAAAAGTGAAATTGAAAATTTACTTTATCTGATTAACCAAACCGTTAAACCTGCAAACTAAAAACCCGAAACAGCTTTGGTAAGGGTAAGTTATTAGTTTCGAATTTTCCTTTATAACATTAGGACCCCCAACCACTTAAATTTTTGCATATTCTTCAAGGCTTCTAAAATTAATCATAGATGTACATGTAAGTTGATTCAAATATTTAGGGGTGTTTGGGATTGCTTATTTGAAACCAACTTATGTTTTTTTATAAAAGTCTTTATCAACTTATTATAAGTTAGAATGATTTAACTTCTTCAAAAACTTCTTATTATCAGTTTAGCACCGGTATAAGTTGTTTATCAAAACACTCAAAAGTGTTTATTATCGATGACACACTAGAGTAAGTCAATAAATTGTTTTTAATAGCAATCTCAAACACCCCCCCTTATACTAGGAACGACAACGAGCCGATTATTAGTATCTCCGTCCCCGAAATCGATAACTAAAATCGTCCCCATAACTGCCCCGATCCCCGCCGGGGATCTTATCGGGGATCCCCATTGGATCCCCGAGGTTTCCCCTATCCCCGTTGGGGAACCCGTTAAGGGTAAAAATAATCTTTTTCCCATTTACTGTTGGTTATAACCGAACCCGAAACAGATCTAAAAAAATAACAAAATGTTAATTTTCACAACTAAAAGTAAATTGCAATTTTTTAAAAAATGTTAGTTTAAATGTCTCACACATAATCTAACCAATTACAAATAATGTATTAGATCACAATATAAAATTAAACAGAAATTCAAACATCATACAACTAACATCATGATTTTACGATTAAACAAATAAACTAGATTTTTTCATGAGCTTTATTTGGATTGTTGAAATAAAGTGAATAAAAGTCTTTTAAATTTTAATGTTACTATTTTCTTTTAATTATATTATATATGTATATAAATTAAAATTAATATATACACACATATCAGGCCGACTGGGACAGTGATCACTGTCCCCACCCCCGTCTCTGTTAAAACCCTCAAATTTGTCCCTGATTCCCACCCCGTCTCTGATAAAATATCCCCAAATCCAATCTGAAAGTTTCGGTTTTCACCATTAGTTCCATTTTTTTTTTCATCTGTACCTAATACTAAAAACCATTAACGTATGAAAAGAATCTATAAATAATAATAGATGAGGAACAAGGACACATGGGTATGACGTGGATTACATGGGTCTAGGCCCCACCACTCCACTACTCTAAAATAATGGTCCCCTCATTTTCTTTTTCCTTTTTTTTTTGTTATTTGGACCAATCTTTTTAAAACCATAAATTCATATATTTTTTTTAAATATAAAACAATTATTCTCATATTAATGGTTGTGAGAGGAAAAGGGAAAATTGCATAAAAATGAAAACAACTTTCATCTAATTCTTATTTTGGGGAATCAATTTTTAAAATCGTCATTTTGGGGAACCAACTTGCACTTGATTCCTATTTTGGGGAACCAACTTTCAAAATCATCATTTTGGGGATTAACTTGCACCTGATTCCTATTTTGAACATTTGCAAAAAAAAAATCCAACTTATCATAATAAAAATAGATTTTATTGCATTAATTTTTGGAAAAAAAACGAATTTTTGTTATTTTTCTATAATTATTTTGCAAGTTGGTTCCCCAAAATAGGAATCAGGTGCAARTTGGTTYCSCAAAATRACGATTTTGAAAGTTGGTTCCCCAAAATAAGAATCATGTACAAGTTGGTTCCACAAAATAGGAATAAGGTGCAAGTTGGTTCCCCAAAATGACGATTTTGAAAGTTGATTCCCCAAAATAAGAATTAGATGAAAGTTGGTTCCATTTTGATGCAATTTTCCCAGAAAAAAACCAATAAAAACTGATTCTATGATGGGTTTATTTATAATCATTTTTAATTAATTCTAAATAAATAATCTACTTTTTATTTGAATCTATTTCTTATTCCCTCTGTTTTAAAATTAAAAAAAATATAGTTTTAAAATAGAGAATTAAAACGTAATTTTTTTTTAAAAAGAATTATATTCATTTGCAACTGATTTTCTGTTTAAAAAATTAACATAAATTATATTATTATAATATTATTTAATTTATCATCCTAAATCTTCAATACATTTTTCAAAAAAACTTTTATAAAAAATAATAATTCAACCTCATTGGTGAAATTGAATAAAATAATTATTTCTCTCTCCCAACATCAATTTTTGAAAAAAAAAAAAAAATCTTCAACAACTTCTTTAACATAGAAAAAAATGAGTTTTTATTTTCTAAAATGCTTCAACAGCTTATATATTTTGTTTTCTAATATTAGAGAATCATGAAGAAAGTCTAAATATATAGAATTTTCTAAAAACTTGATGTTGGAAGAGAAAAATGATTATTTTATTTAATTCTACCAACAAGATTGAGTTATTGTTTTTTTATTTATAAAAGTGTATTAGGATGATAAGTTAGAGCATATTATAATAATATAATTTATGTTAAAATCTTTAAAATACAGAATCTTTTGGAGTTGAATGCAATTCTTTTTAAAAAATGATGTTTTAATTCTTTATTTTAGAAAATTATAAAAAGTTGTTACCGATGCTCTAAATGTTTACATCATAATTTTAGTTTGTCCTAGTCTAAGAGGCCGTTTACTAAACACTTACTTGATAAGTTTTTACTGGATAATTTTTTTTATTGTATGAACATGAAAAGGGCCAAGAATCTTACCGGGTAAGAATGATGCAAATGATGGAGAGTCTTACCCGGTAAGTGAGGTTGATGACTCTTACCCAGGTAAGCGTTTACTCAGTAAAATGTTGTATTCGGTATGTTTTGATGTCCTAAAATCTTGCTCATCAAAATAAATCATAGTGTTGACTCCTATCGATAAACACTTACCGGGTAAGCAATTGGGTAAACGGCCTCTAAGTTCATTTGAAAAATAAATGATCATTTTATTAGTTTATCTTTAACTACGAGATGAATAAAATTTCTGTTTTTCTCTCTCTATAACATAACTGTTGAAGATGCTCTAACAACACATTTTATTTAGCAATTTGATCCTTCATTGTAAAACTTAAGTTCCATGACCATTGTTTTAAAATTTGACTTAATAGATTGAATTTGATAAAAAAAAATTCAAGTATCGAGTGGTTGAATCATCAACTCAAATGTAGGACCGCTAAGAAACCTTCACGTGAACCAATATGTAACTGTCGACTACCCTTTAGTCGAAATAGGAAAGCATAATATGTACGATGCTGGCTATGCATCTGTTACGGAAAAGACGTATCGTAGTCAAACATATGTTTCCTATGTATTTCATGTGCTCATGTGTTAAATTTTTCTAGACCGACAATGGGTTTCTAATTGACATGTTTGTCGACATTAAAGCAAGTAAAATCCAGATGTTTGATACGTGGGTGTTTTTAAAGTGATTATTGCAATAAATAATAATAAGAATCAAATAATTTAACTCCAACAAAATAATTAAAGTTAACAGCAATTGGATAATCTATTCTGCTATAGCAACTTTTTGTTTTTCAAATACTGAACATTTTAAGTATACTGAAAATCAAAAAAATCAAAATCAGAAATGTAGGAGTCAATTGTTACAAAATACACTTAAACACCACCATAATGATGAAAATCAACCACAAGGGTGGTGTCTGATTGACTTGAGCTTGACTCCAAAGGTCAAAAGTACCAGGAGGTCACAGGTTCAAATCCAAGGAGGAATAAAAATCCCCTTGTGGCCACGGAGGTTCAAATGCGGTGACTTCGGGCTATCTGCAAAGCAGGTGGTCGCCCTAAAATTAGTTGGCTCGCATAGCGGGTTGGATATCCTGGTTAATAAAAAAAATGATGAAAATTTGAAAATCAATAATCTCTTTACAATCACTCTTTATGTTTCCATGGACCATTTATTATGTTCCACATTTTCACAAATAACTGGTTCTTTCATCGAAAACATACAACAAGGGCATAATTCATATCAGTCCCGGAAAACACAATATCATCACAATCGAACAACTGACTGAACTACGTTTATAGATACGATAATTTTTTGCATACGCATGTCTGTGTCAAAGTAATTTCTTCCTCACATCTGATCAAAATTCGCCATAATAACCTCTTTTTTATAGTAGACGATAAAATGATCGATGAAATATCAACAATATAGTGGTGGACTTGGTAGTTGGTACCGTACCAAGATTTTTTCCAGTAACATATACCAATCAAGATTCTAAATAACTTGAGGTGTCGCGTGGCGGCAAGGTCAAACATCAAGCCTTATAAGTAGGATTGACAATGGATAAGGGTAAACCGGTTACCTGTTATGTTTCTACATGTTGGATAAGGATATGAGTAAAGAAAATTTTATCCACTTATCCACTTATCCATTCCCCGTTTACCCGAAATTTTAGTGGGTAGGGTAAGATAAAATGTTTTCCGTTATCCATTTACCCGTTACTCGTTTATATATAGACACACACACACACACATGCACACATACAATTATATGAAATTAGATATTAATATATTTTTTAGAACGTTATCTTATATGTCGTATAACGTATGTTAACTAGTAATTTAATTTTCTTTTCATATTCATCAAGTAAAAGTGTTAATTAGGATACTCAAATGAGAAGCAATACAGGGTCGGTAAAATAAATATAACAAAAAGAAATGTCTTAAATTTTTATATTGTTGTTTAAAATATCTCATTATAATATTTTAGAACAGTATTAAAATGTTTATTGGAACAAATTAGATATAGAATAAATATTATATTTTTGGACTTACGTTTAATTATAAGTTGATTTTTAACAATATTATTGTAGTTCCCATTATCTTAGTGGGTACTGGGTAGGGTATGGATATGGATAATTACCCGTTATTTTAAATGGATTGGATAGTGGAATAACCCTTACCCTACCTATACCCTACCCGTTGCCAGCCCTACTTATGAGTTACGGCGAGATCACGCCATTTTTAAGGCATTCCCTAAGGCGATGATACATACATACATACATACATGCATGCATGCATACATACATACATACATGCATGCATACATACATGCATACATACATACATACATGCATACATACATACATACATACATACATGGGGAGATGTTCATTTGAGAATCGGTAAGTATTTGAGATGTAAATAAGTGATCCTGACCCTTCATACAGTCAAGATTGGTCAAGACTTGCGGCTTTGACTGGTCAAGCAAAAAATAGAGGGGTAGTTTCGTAACTTTTACAAACAGGCGACAAAAAAGTGCATATGTGAATCAGTTAATTAGTTAATATGTGAATCAATTAATTAGTTCATATGTAAATCACATGGATTCATATATGAATCAGTTAATTAGTTTATATGTGAATCAGTTAAATAGTTCATATGTGAATCACACGGTTCATATTCGCACTTGTTTTGCCGCCTATTTGTAAAAGTCTCTATCTTCCACATACCATGCGAGGAATTATTTGGTGTTTCACAGTTAAAGTCACAAATCTTAACCAGATGAAGGACTAGGATTACTTTTCTACTTCTCAAATACTTACCACTTGTAAAATGAACCTATGGCTATATATATTGGGTTGGGTTGGGTTGGGTTGGGTTGAGTGACACTAAGGTTCCACGTAACACGTGATGATTAAGGGTTTTAATCGAAAGAAATGAAACTTGCAAACATACAAATGATTAAACAAAATAGTTAATAATATATATTTTTATTATTCAATACATTTAAAATACAGAAACTAATAAATAGTCAAATAAATCAGTACAATAGTACTACCGTGGTACATAACTTCCAACATCGTGTTTTCACCAAATTTACATACTTAGTATGATACTATCAAACGACTATAATAGACATCGATTTAACAGGTACGATTGATATACATGTTGATTGGTTTGACCTGATACAACGTTATCACTAATATTTTATTATTAAATATTGTCGGCAAATCCCTAATTTATATTATCTTATCTATACTTTATTTCAACTAATTGCAAATAAAATAAATCTTTAAAAGGTTAAATGTCACAATCTTGAAACCTTTTAAATTGGTTATCATTGTTGAAGCTTAATATACTTTATACATGATTATTATAATAATATAGAAATTAAAAAAATAAATTGTGAGATCCACTTTTTAAAGTATCATTAAAACATAAATATTATTTATTTTTAAATAAAAAGAATCAAATATAATATTTATTTAATTCACATTATTCTCTTCTAAACTGACTGTTGTACGGTAACTTGCAACTCGCTTCTTATCCCGTCGGGTTTAAATTACCGTTCGAGCTTCAGGTTTATTTGATCCCGAGATATATGCATAGTTTTTCATAATAAAATAATCAGCCAAACGCCTCGTGAGTTCATGAATTTTAGTAACATGCATATCTAGTTATAAAAACTTGTTTTTTTTTTTGGAAAATTGGGCATATAGATAACCAGTACCGATCCAGTAATCGATCGTCGGCAAAGTCAGGTGTAGCCTTAAAATTCTATAAAATGTATACCCGGTCCTGGATTGTTAGGTCATAACTAGTCTCGTGCAGTACCCATTTAACCATCTCAAGACGAAGTCACTGAGAGTGATGGGAGGAAAAGTCCAACGGAAGAAAATTTCTAATCAATGGGCTATTGGCCCGACAACTTTCCGTAGCCTTACTTTCCTATTGGTTAAAACTTTACATACCGGAGTTCGAAGAGATGAGAGAGGAGTTTTTTAAAAGTACCTAATATGCCCTCTAATTATAATTTTAACTCAAACTAACATAATTATTAATTTCCAAATTTATCCGTTGATTTGTGGTTGAGATTGTACCTCACAGTTAACACAAACTAATCAGTTATCATTTGATTAGGCCTATATATATATATATATATGAAATTGTTATTTTTTTAAAGAAAAAACAGATATTCTTTCTTACAAACATAGGAATTTCTTGTTAAATCTTTGAGATTGATGTTATAATTGGAACTAGGAGCTCAAGATAAGGTATGCCAAATTATTTTTGTGCTTTCTTCTTCTTTAGGGAAAGTGGTTAAACCTAAGTTGATTCATGATTCATAGGTTAAAAGTTGAAGATTGATGAAATTTCTTCAAGATTGGTGATGTTAGAGGAGGCAGATTCGTTTCTGTAAGTTTGAAAATTCGTATAAAATCAACCATTTGTCCGATTGATAGGTTCTTCATATAGTTAGAAATGTATTTGATTTATATACAACTTTATAGTAACTCAGAAACCTAATTCAAATTCTAAGTGGCTTGCACTCTGTATTATGTGAATCAAATTGTTATGAAATTCTAAGAGGTATATATACAACTTTAACTTATAAGAAAGTTTGGTTCAACTTCTAAGTATGAGAAAAAGGCTTAAAAGTTTGGTGTATAAAATCTGTTAGCTTCTGTTTGGATTGTGAAAGTTGGATTTTAGCAAATGTTGTCTATGGTCCTAGGCATTGTGTTATATGTTTACTAAGTGTCCTAGTGGTATGTTAAGCATGTCTGAAGGTCCATAAGTTTTATGAAAATGTGATAGCTTGTAGGAACTTGAAGTTGATGAGAAGTGTTATTGAAAATGGTCTAACAGCCTTTTTTCTAATAAGTGTAGGTAATATGAAAGAAGCGAACCGTTCATAAGCCTCAAATTTTGTTTGATCATCTATAAAACACTTCCAAGGTACGGATATCTATTTTCTTTCGATACATGGGTAATCAATTGTGGTGATTATCCATTCAATGAGATATTGATCATGAAACACACCCACAAAAGTGGAGATGGTCAAATTGGTATATGAGATTCTTTTTTGTGTTATATGATGTCTTGGTTTAAAAATTTTGTGTACTTAAGAAGTCCAAACCATTACCGGTATATTTTAAGACTTATGGTCGATTTTATATAAGTTGGCACCTCAATGGTTTTATTAGACTTATTATCAAATGTTTGGTTCTTGATTTGGTTATTTGAGTTTATTGAATTAACTTTGAATAGGCTCAATACTCGGGCACAATTGTTGAGACGCCCCCATGATGGCTAAAATAGTCATGGCCTTTTCATAAAGGCTACGACCAAGCCAAATAGAGAATGTCAGATGCATTATAGGATCCGAATCCCGGGTAGAGCCAACTACTAGTTATACTGGTTACCGATAGAGACGAATACCAATTATATTGGTTACCAAATAGAGGTGAATACCAGATACCTCTGGTTACCAGGAGATGTGATAGTGTAATGCCCGACACTTACATTTCATTACGACGCTTGATTGAACTAATCATCCATCGGGAACAACGTATCCTAATGATACAAATGACATTCTTACCTTGAATATTTTTTATTATATAAGTTTCAATTTTTAGAGATTTAAACTTAATTGATTTCATTTCTATCGTAATGTTTTCTTTCAGTTATTTATTTCATAGTTGATATTTCTTGTGCTATTATTCATTCACTGGGCAATTTTTGCTCAGTTGAGGTTTGTTTTGTTTTACTTTGGCAGGTTCAAGATCTAACTTAGGGGGCATGATGAAGGATCGAGATGACTTAGGATGTTAAAAGACTAGTGGTTGAATATAATGCTTTTGCTATGCTATTATGTAAATATGTTAGTACTATGAATTATAATGGTTGTAATGTTATTCTTCTTGGGAGTTCCATTAGAGCTCCGTACTGTAAATGGTAGACTTTTGATCTGTTTTCGGTTGTGACATGTCTCATCTTAAGTTTAGTATGATGGGGTGTTACATCGGTCATGGATATTTTGACCCAGATGTCTGCATGAGTGACAATCATAATAATAACGATATCCAGAGTTATATCCACGATAATAATGATATCAAGAGTTACACTTATGATAATTAATGTCATAATTATCAATCTGACCGTTTGCTAATTAAAATATTGTAATCACGTTAATGAGAATTGACTACAATAAATAAGTCAGTTACCTTTCTTCATTAACCATGACCAAGGGTCAGGTTACAAGTGACATGCGACAAGTTATAGGGGGCATGTTCGACATGCGACAATCGGTCGTGAAATGTTAAGACGACATCTCAAATAACTATTGATACAATATATCTTTAGATAACCAGCCGTCGTGGTTATTAATGTATGTCAGGGATATGAGGAGATTATCCTCATCGGTCGATGGTGTGACTTTTTACCTAAATAAACGTCTAGTAGGAAATTTTTTAAGGTTGTTTTCATTGTATCGCGATGAATACATATAAAATTGAGTATGTGTGTGCGTATATATTATAGGAAAGAGGACTGAAGAGGAAAGAAAAGAGATATATATTTTTGAAATTTAAATTCGTCCTAAAAAATACAATAACTATTTTAAATCAATGACTTAGAATTAATCTTAATCTCTCGAATCTCACAAATTATTAACTTAATAAATTATTAATCCCCTAAAAAGATATAGTTATGAATACTTCATTAAATTCGTAACAATTTAAAAAATAATTATTTAATATATTTCAAATAGTAAATTCAAAAACTATAAATAGATAAAATAATGTCATTTAAAATAAAAAATAATAATTTAACTCGTTTAAATTAAATAAGTTGAAATATTTAGGGGTCGTTTACCAAACACTTACCCGGTAAGTGCGGTAAGACCGATAAAATTTAATATTATCATTTACTTATTGTGTAAAATTTTAGTCCATCAAAACGGTATCATATGTAACAGTTTACCTGGTAAGCAAGCGCTTACCGTGGTAAGAGTCGTAGCCTTCACTTACTGGGTAAGACTCTTGATTCTTGTCTTGCTCTTACCGGGTAAGATTCTAATGTGACTTGATGTTTACTTATCCGAGTAAGCATTTGGTAAACGGCCCCTTAGTTATCAAAAAATATTAATTGAAATGCAGTGGGTTGAATTGTTATGGCCCAACTCTTGCAGCCCAAAATTTATAAAATACAATCTAGTCCAGGACTGAGCCCAACTCTTGACCCAAAGCGGCCCAATTTCTTGACTAGTAGTAGTAAGTAGTAACATACTGAACGACACAAGGGGTCGGTGTGTGGCCATTTCAGTTGATTTTCGAGCTCCTTTAAAGCTGAATGACAACTTCTTTATCTGCTTGTTATTTCCCTAATTCTTGCAACTTTTGCTTCGCCTTTTAGAGTGAAAATCAGTAGATTTTATGGCGTTTTTAGGTTCGACATCGTCATGTTGAATCAATGAAGTCCCGAGTGTTAATTTTCATTCAAGTATTAAAGAGAAAATGGGGACAACTCAACCAAACGAATCCAACCCAAAGATACCAATAAATTGCTACATACAAGAAACGATGAACGAATCTTCGATAAACCAAGTTAATGTAAGAAAGTTTGAACTTGTGACGAAAGTTCCACTTCGTTACAACTTCCACATTAGCTGAATTTAATTTAAATCCTCATTTTTTTTACGACATGACGAGAAACTAGGCTTCTCAAAACCAGAATTCACCGTTTGACATAGACGGACCTAGTTAAGTGCCATGGGTGGCACGTGCCACCGTATCGTTTCTCCGTCGAAGGGTAAAACATTTAGGTTCCGAGAACGGTGCAAACGTATTAATTTGTTGTGTGCCACCGTATGTATTTTGAAACTACAATGAGAACAAATTTTATTTAGTAGAGTTGGTTTGCAAGGCTTTTATTCCACCCCACACCCAAGTCCGAATAATGTTAGTGTCATTGTCTTAGTCAAACGGTGCCACCGTTTGAAAAAAATTCGTATATTTGTTTCTTATAGTCAAACGATGTTCACCGTTTGAAAAAAAATTCCTATATTTTTTTCTTATGGTCAAATGGTGTCACCGTTTAAAAAAAAAAATTGGGTCCATCCCTACCGTTTGAGATTTGGGTATAAACCTTTTTATTACAATGATTCCCGCATTGCTTGTATACGTTGTTCATATCCTGTGTTGGTGTCTTGAATAAATTAATATAATCATCGAAGAGCACGGTTATTAAAGTTTCCAAGATATGACGTACACACGCTTGACTATATAGTCCATACATGTTGTCTACGCCATTCCAAATGACGTTATAAGAAACTCACAGTGCCCATATCGCTACCAAAAATCCGTTTAGAGGGATTATAGTTGCTTCCTTATTTAGGTAAAAGCGATAAACTCCAATAATGATGATTTTGCACATCGATCATAAAAAACCTAAAATCATTATTATAATCATAATACGATTTGACACTGTGAAAATCGAAAATACTCGTACCATAAAAGCAAATGGTGTGCTTAATTGCTTTAGTTTAAGTCGTGATGATGAATACTCGTTTGCTTATGTACTTCCACGACTTTCAGGGAAGACAATTAAGACATAAATCAACGGGTCCTTCATCGGGTTTAATTAAACAATCTATCTAACAGTCGTTGAGTCGATTACCGTAAAATGATATATGCTTTTTAGTTATATTTGGGTTTATACAATCTTAGATGAAGTCCTAGGTTTTGCTAGATCTCCATGGGCCCAATAATATTGGGCTTTAGCTGAGTTCCATGAATTGTGATTTGCCCAAATCTTATTGGGCCTGGTCCTATGTTTCATTTGGGCTTTATACAAGATACCTTTTTAATTTTGATTTGTAATATTGAGAGATGCACAAACTTGGGCTTTTCAAGTCCCATTCTTAGTAAAGTTAAATACTCTAGACCATAGGGTTCAAAGAGGGTCACATCGAGTTTTTTCGGGTGGGGTTTAATCAGATATTGAAAAAAAAAGATTGGTCTGATCAGGCTTTAAGACTAGGCATGGGCTCAACTGTATATATATAGGGTTCAAACGAGAATACCTTCGTTTTCCGAAAATACGAGAACAACTCTTGGCCTACAAATTAATTAACACATAATAACAAATAGAATATATGAAAATAAAAATTAACTAACACATAACAAAAAATAGAATAAATGAAAATAAATTAGTATTTATACATAGTTTTCTGTTATCCTAGATTTATCCTTATCTCTTAAATTTTGTTATTGGCATTGGAGACCTTTTATGTCATTGCATCCGTTGTCGATAATGGTGTGATAATGATTTGATTTATTGAAGATTGTTTGTGATGTGATAATCATTTAATGATTATATGATTTTTGTTGTGCTAACGATGTGATAATGTTGTGATAATTAAAAACCAACAATGATCATGTCTATATTAATTGACTTGTCTGTTCGTTATGTGATTTTATTGTGATAATTATTTGATACCGGTTAGTGTGCTATTTGTATGTGATTTTAGAAATAAGGATGTCACCAAAATTATAGATAAATACAAAATTAATCACATGATTATCCTTAGTTAAGTACTTTATTTCCTTTTAATTTTAATTGCGAATTAAATATTTGGAGTCCCTTAAATGTTCTCGCATTCTCGTAAAACAAAGGTGTTCTCGTTTAAACATCCACATACATACATACATACATATATATATATATATATATATATACATACATACATATATATATATATATATATACATACATACATATATATATATATATATATACATACATACATACATATATATATATTGTGAAGATAAAAGAAGGTTACTTTCACATCATTTTACTGTGAAATTTCACATATAAAAAGTGGTCTTATGGGTCTCACGAAAACAGACCGGTCTCACGTGATCCCAAATATATATATATATATATATATATATATATATATATAATAGATACCACATTATGTCCTTATTATACATATACAACTTGATTAAATCATGGTTTATTTTATAGGAAGATATTGAAAGTTGGTATATGCCAAGATATGGACATCTCTAGACTTTTAAATATATAACAAAAAAGATATTAATTTTATTTAGTTTTTTAAACTAATGATTGAGTGGTTTTATTAGTTTGCTACATCCTCCAATAAATTCCATTAGACAACTAAACATCAAAATTTCATTATTTATTTATTTCCTTGGATCAAAGTTCCAAGTATGTTTTTTGGCTTCTTTATTTTTTAAATTACAATTTAGTCCTTTAAATATTTTAAATCAAGAATATCATTCTACATTATGGGTTTTCAACAAAAATAACCTAAGTACTTATGTACTTGTTTGCAAATCTTTTTCTTGGATTTCAAAATTTTGACGAAAAAAACATCTGGATTAACGGAAAAACTCCAACTTCGTGTTCCCAGCTTTGGATTCGATTTTAGTTGTAGAAACATGGTGTTTGGGGTGTAGACATCCATTTGAAATAGATTTGTAAGACAACAAACAATGTTATAAGATCAAACAATAATGTATCTTATTTAAAAGTGTTATAATAAGTTTATAGGTTGCTTTTGGGCATCATAAAAGGTTTTTTTTTTTGAATATTTTAAAAATAAATATACGTATTCGCTATTTTAATTGACATTTTTTGGAAGTTTAATATAAACACATTTTTATAGGACGTTTTTTTTTACAATTAATAATATATAAAATAGCTAATAACGACATGTTATTTTAAGGTTATCCTAAAACACTTGTTAAGACATATAAAAATATTTTATAAATTTATTACAAAACTTTTTGACAAGACATTTTTTTGGTCCAATAAACTTACAACCTACAAAACATTATATTGGGACACTTACCCATTTAAGACGTCAAATAAATTCAATTTTGTTATAGTGAATAACCCATAAAGCTTGAAAATATTCCATAACCGATTTAGAGTAGTAATTAAGATTTGATGAGATTTTACGTTAATTCAAATTATTAGACTGGATCATACAGTTTCTCATTATATATATATATATATATATATATATATAGAGAGAGAGAGAGAGAGAGAGAGAGAGAGAGTTGGGACGAAGGATCTTGTGAGAACATAAGTTATGATGAGAAACATAAGAGGAGATCTGAACCCTTGATCACTTTTAATCTCATGTCCACTCATGACTTGCACTTGATACGGTGATTGATCATCTGGTAAATCTTGATGCATTTTATATAGGTGCATCTCCTCCTAATGTGTATTCAAGGGTGAAGATCTCTTCTTACGTTTCTCACCACAACTTTCCTAATTCTCACCGAAACCCAACCCTAGATGCACCATACCAATTCTCGTGATAAGCGCAATTCATGAGATGAATGTAAGATTAAAAGTGATCAAAGGTCCATATCACTTCTTACGCTTCATACTCTAACTCTTATTATCACGCGATCCTTCATCTATATATATAACACATAAAATAGACCGTCTTAGAATCATTTTAACATGAATGTTAAATTCAAAATGTCGTCTTCATCTTCTGATGAACAAACAAAATTTATATCATCATTAAATGAACGCATTTATATTAAACGGATTTAAATTAAAAATATAATTTTTGAAAAATATTAGAAATTATAAATTGGGGAGGGAAATTTAATTAAAAATAAATTAATGTAGTTATAATTAAGATCGAAATTAAGGAGCATCTTAAGGAGCACATGGTCAAGTCATGCAAACGTAAATAAATTAAAAAAAGGAATTTTATTGAAGCAAGAGAATTCCTTTCCACATAAATTCCAAATAAAATATGTTTAATCTTTTCTGCTTAATATGTCTTTTACTCCTTGTATCCTCAACTTAAGGAATCCCCCTCTTAATACATACATACATACATGTATGAATGTGATACATACATACATACATACATACATACATACATACATACATACATACATACATACATACATACATGTATGAATGTATGTATGCATGCATGTGACACAAATGTATTGGGTACTACCACCAAATGGGTTTGTAATGAATCTATCTTTTAATAAAATACTTAATCAATCTTTAATTGGATCAACTTCTGTGCGTTTTATACAATGAAATTACAGTAAACTGTTAAAACCATGTTAGGTGACGTAACAGTTTCTGTTGACGAGTTTAAGCAATTGAATAGAGCACACAAAAAATTCATCTTATGAGATATTTTATAGAATACTGAAATGTCCTACAAAAGAAAGACTAACGTAATATTCTTTGAAGATGTTTTACAAAATGCTATCAAGACGATTTATTTCTTATGACTTGATAAATTGTCCAACTTCCTCAATAGAACTTGTTATGTCACATATCAACTTATGTAACGTCATTATTCTATAAGGCTCAGTGTCTTTTTTTTTATTAACCTGGATATCCAACCCGCTATGCGAGCCGACTAATCCCAGGGCGACCACCTGCTTTGCAGATAGCCCGGAGTCACCGCATTTGAACCTCCGTAGCCACAAGAGGATCTTTATTCCTTCTTGGATTTGAACTTATGACCTCCTGGTACCTTTGAACTTTGAAGCCAAGCTCAAACCAATCAGCCACCACCCTTGTGGTTTATAAGGCTCAAAGTTGTTGAACTGATAAAGTAGAATCACTTTAACTTCACTTGTATGAGTTGCATACCTAATATTTTCAAACAAGATGATGTTTATAAAACAAGTCACGAATTCAATGGTATATAATTATAATAATAATAATAATAAGTAAAATACCTGTTTCGAATTCATGTAACGACTATTTGACCCTTTTATATGACGTTAAGGATCGGACAGAGCAAACAGTTGTAACGACCTCGCTCCATATGGACTAATAACGTATAGTAGTGATTGGGTTATAATTGTAAATGGTATATGCATGTGTCTTAATAATTAAAGAGAGTAAAAGACAAAGTGAAAAAATGAAGTGGGTCAGGGTTATTCTGCAACTCTTTTGGGAAGAAAGAGTAGAAGTTTGTTAACATATGAAATATGAGATATTAATAATTGAACCATGTCATAATAACTTTATGATATTTTTGTAGGGTTGTGAAGAGGTTTCATTGGCATTATTTGGATGGTGTGGGTCTCTTTTGACATATACACCAAGATCTTCATCTACCAATTGCCTTGAGAACAATGTGACATGCTTTACCTACTTACCATTCTTCATTTCAATATTTTTTTCTACTTTATATCTCATATCATATTACTTTTTAAAAAAGCAACTGAATATAGAAATAGTACCTATATATATATATATATATATATATAGACGTTCAAATGAAAACCGTGCAATTTTTAGAAACAGTGTAAACTAATTTCGACCAATGGAAAAAATTCCATTTTTTTCTAATTAAATTTAATCATTAAGGATATATTGGTTATTTGCATTGTTTTCTATTAAATATGGATGTTATTATTAAATTTTAATTAAGGTAACATAATAAAAGAAATTTATAAAATGATAACATTTAAATATTTAATTAAATTATAATATTAAAAATTGCATTTTGTTATATTGTGTTTCGGTTTATTATTGCCAAGATTCATGAAAATCGTAAATTATTAGATTAATAAATCCGTGAAATTAGTAATAGAAAAAAAATATGTATGAAACCGGTTTCATACATGGTGAAATTGGTGTATGGAGTAAGTGAAAAATGAGTATGAAATAGGTGTATGAAGTAAGTGAAAATGATTATGAAACGGATGCATGATGAAATGGTACAGCATGAAATGGGTACATAATGAATATGGTGCATGATGATATGGGTGCGTGAACAATCTCATTGGACAAGTGAAACACGGTACATGATGAATAAGGTGAGGAATTTACCATAATAGGGTGCATGATGAATAAGGTGATGAATATGATGCATGATGAAGATGTGGTTGGGTTTACGATTTTGCCCTTCTCGTTATTATAAAATAAAATTTTCAATATATATTTTTTAATTTCCTAAAATAAACTAAACTAATCTTAATTATCGTACTTTAACAATGAAAATAATTGTACCTTAGCTAAAATTAATATACATCAACATACCACATACGACTCACATACCTTAGTACAACTTAACATGAAAACTTTGACATTTCCAAATATGAAAAACGGTGAATCTTAATATACCTTAACATACTTTAATCTATCAGATCTTGTCCTGATACAGAAAACCAAAATAAAAAATTACCATCCTTTATGAAACATGAGCATTGATCGTTATTGGATCAAAGATGATGACGGACCACAAAAGGGGATTCACATCAGTTATACTTATTATTTTCAATATATATATATATATATATAGAGAGAGAGAGAGAGAGAGAAAGAGAGGAGCGTTCAAATGAAAACCGCCTCCATTTGTGTAAACCGTGTAAACCAATCTCATCCATCCATTTTTTTTATCAATGGTCAAGATTAGTTTACTTTATTTTAAGAAATTAAAAAATATATATATTAAAATTTTATTTTATATCAGCAATAAGGGCAAAATGGAAAACAAAAATACATTATATTCAAGGCAACAATATCCTTCATATCATATTATAAATGAAACTATTTTATTTTGTAAAACAATACATTATTTTTACGTTTAAATAACATCCATCAATAAAATATATCAAAAAACAAATAAAACACATCATATTCAATTCTATATAATGAATCATTTCAAAATTTGAATTACATTATATGAACGAAATTGGTTTCAAAATTACATCAACAAACTAATCAACGTAATATTGATCATATTTCGTAATTTTCATTATACCGGTAGATGGATCTGTTACATTTAGATACGAAATTTTTTCATTGTTTACTGAGTTTATAAAATTTTATAATACAACATGAAATAGTTTCATTGTCTTAACTGTTTACTGCGTTCATAGAATTTTATGATAAAACATGAAATTTTACTCATGGTTTGATGCGTCGTTTGTTATTTCATGATATTGATAATGAACTTTATTCATTTTTCGCTAATTTTATAGTCTTTTTATTCTTTATCCTGAAATTATTTCAATGTCCTTCACAAAACTATGTAAATATGCACCATATTCATTATGAAATGATTTCAAGACGCACCAGTTTCATAATGAATCCGTTTCAGCATGTAATTATTTCATGACGAACCGCATACATTATTCACCCGTTTTATTTTGCATTTCAACGTTACTGAAACGAGATTCACCATCAAACCAGTTCACTACTCATTATTCAATTACACCATGAACCAGTTTCACTTTCATGAAATCTGTTTCATGTAAATTAATTTCTTTATTTCGCTCCTGATTTGATGAATTCATTCATTTAAGCCTTGCAATCATAAAGATTCTGGAGCATATTACAATCTTCAAGATTCTGGAGCAATTTCTTCATGTACCCGTTTTATCATGCATTATTTCATGATGAACCAAATACATTATGCACCCGTTTCACTACTCATGTTCAATAACGCCATGAACCAGTTTCACCTTCATGAAACTTATTTCATGTACATTAATTTTTTTATTTCACCTCTGATTTGATGAATTCATTCATTTAAGTCTTACAATCTTCAAGATTATGGAGCAGATTACAATCTTCAAGATTCTGTAGCAGATTCATCATGTACCTGTTTCATCATGCAATTATTTCATGACGAACCAAATACATTATGCACCCGTTTCATTCTCCACTTTACCTACTAAATGGATCAACTACACCATCAATGCAACGAGTTCACCATGAAAATGTTTCACTACTCATTTTTTATTTGCGACATGATCCAGTTTCACCTTCATTAAACCTGATTCATTTGTATTAATTTTTTTTGTCCAACTATGATTTGATGAATTCATTACATTATGGCTTACAATATTCAAGATTCACCTGCAGATTCAATTGCATCATAATATATTTAGTTCAAATTTTAAATATTAAAATATAATTAAATATTTAAATGTTATCATTTATAAAATTTCCTTAATTAAGATTTATTAATAATTTCCATATTTAATAGAAAATATTGTAAATGACCGAAATACCCTTATTGATTAAATTTAATTAGAAAAAATGGAATTTTTCTATTGGTCGAAACTGGTTTACACGGTTTCTTAGAAATGCACGGTTTTCATTTGAACGTGCCC
>NC_037532.1:33279291-33282004 GCF_001531365.2 Cynara cardunculus var. scolymus
TGGTAACTGTGAGATCCAATATCAACCAATCATTTTATTATATTAATTGTATTACCTTAATTAAGAAAAAGGTGTATTAGTAATTTTAAAAAATTAACAACTTATTAACTCATTCTAAAACCCTAGGCCGAGATCCCCGTTGCTGCCCTCTCACTCTCGCCGCCCTCAACTCCAATCTCCGGTATTGGAGATGATTACGCCGATCCTTCCTTCAATTACGCCGCACCACCACCATCTGCGTCGCACAGAAACTGAAACGATCACAGCCTGTCATCTATCCCCCAATGACTGATTCGCTTCTCTTTACCAAACCCTAAATGACCGTTCGCTTCCAAACAACATGCCTTCACAGACATATAAGATGACGGCGATGAGGTAGTTTGCAATGAGGAAGACGACGACGGGAGGAAGACATCGACGATGAGGAAGACGGCGACACTGGATATGTGTATAATAATTTGGGTGCAGCATATCTTGTTGAGGTTGCCACTAATCTCATCTTTGAGGACAAGATTTCCATCATCCAAAAGTTGTGCCACCGTATTACTTGTATTTATGGCTAGTTTAGAAGATCGAGATGACCAAATTAAGATAAGGTGCAAGAATCGGTGCCGTATTTGGAAGATGCAACTGAAAGATTGAAGGAAAATTTTGTGAACTGTATCAAATCAAAGTGTATCAGGTAGTCTTATTTTATGGACTGTATCACAATATGCAATTTCATTATTTTCCTTGTTTTATCAAGGTGTGTCACAATGGATTTGATTTTGTTTTTATGGTTTGAGTTGGTATCACAGTATATCATAATGGGTATCACATTGTGTATCTTTATGATTACTTGGTACCTGCCGGAATCATGTTGGCTGGAGGCCGGAGATTGGAGGTCGGAGAGAGGAGAGAAGAGTTTTTTAAAAATACTAAAATGCCCTCTAATTATAATTTTAACTCAAACTACCATAATTATTAATTTCTTTATTTATCCGTTGATTTGTGGTTGAGATTGGATCTCACAGTTACCACAAACTAATCAGTTCTTCTTGAATGAGCCATATATATCTATATATATATATATATATATATTAATAAAGAGAGAGAGGGGAGAGGGAGAGAGAGATCCATCCATCCATCCTTGGAGTTAACAAAGATGAGATACTCCCAAATAGGACAGAGACAATTGTTCATTTTTAAGCTGGCCAAAAAGGGAAGAAGATGTTCATTTTCATTTGTTTAAGCCCAGAAGTCTTTAATGCTAATAGTTATTAGTAATTATTATACATGGTAGCAAGAACATGCAACACTTTGACTGTATTTTATTTAATATTTAAAATAACTGTTAATCTTAATCATTTGTTTTTTATTTATAGGAAATTATTAAAAATTATGACCATAGTTTTTCACCAAAACAGGTTTCAACCTTGATGCTATTTATATTTGATAAATTAATTCAAATACTATTTTTATCGATGTGTTTCATCTTTTTCCCATTTCTTTACAAGATTTATCAAAATAATTCTAGGTTCACAGTCTTAATTTTTTTTACAGACCTAGGTGAAAAATGTAAATCCTTTTGCGGGTCTGGATGAAAAATGTAACTTTTTTTACAGACAAAGTTAGAAAGTGTAATTTTTTTTTGTCTTTTAGCTGGATCTACAATTGCAGACGTGGATTTTGTAGACCTATGATTATTTTGATAAACTTGAAAAAAAATGACTAGAAGATGAAACCAATCCTGAAAATTGATTATTTTAATAAATTTCTTTTTTTATATTTTAATAGTCTTTCTTACAACTTTATTTTTCCCTATATTATATACCATTATTTATTAAGAAGTTAGTCAATTTTCTAAATTTAAAAATGGGTTAAAAAAATTGAATAAACTTTATGCTTGGCATTTTCCAATTAAACAACAATTAATAAGATCAAAAATAAAAGATAATATTTAATTTTATATGTTATAAAGAATTCAATTTTTTTAGAAGCCCAAATTTTGACTGCAAAAATATATACACAATATGTAGCATTTACATCCGATCTCGACAAAAAAAAAACATTGCATTAAACAATATCGTTATTGCAAGCACTGAGCTCGTCCTCCAATCTTCATTAATTCATTTTTGTGTTAGTCGATTAATTAACATTTTTACTGTATAATGACTAAGATCCTGAATACTATGTAACGTAAGGTGAGATGAATACAGAAATGATGATAAAAACGAAGACAAGGTAGAATTTGGGAAGTAAATACGAGGAGGAAGAGAGCGAGAGTGAGATTGGTGATGTCGATATCGTGATCTTGATGTAGCCCACACAACTCGAATGTCGTAAAATGGGAAGATATGGTAAATTTGAAGGGGTTTGAGTTGTCCTTATAAATGCGTGGTGGCATGGTCGAGTAGTCAATTAAGGTGGGGTGCCCAATTGAACCTACTGTTCTACTCTAGCTACAACACTACATCACCCCCATATATATATATATATATATATATATATATAGGGTTGGGTTCACGTGAGACCAAGAGTTTTTCGTGAGACCCGTAAGACCAATTTATATTCATTGATCAAATTTATAAATTAATGATCTAATAGTTGCAAAGTTGCAAGGTGGCAATTTCGTAATTAGTGAGAAGTATCGTGGTGTTTATAAATGTTCAGATCTGACGATTGTAAATCTAATCCAAGGGTTGAGAATTGGTCTTACGGGTCTCACGAAAAA
>NC_037532.1:33282489-33301643 GCF_001531365.2 Cynara cardunculus var. scolymus
ATTTTAATTCAAAATTGCCAAAATTATAAATTTCCTAATTTATCTATTGATTTGTGGTTAATATTGGTTCTCACAGTTACCACAAACTAATTAGTTCTCATTTGATTAGGCTCCTATATATATATATATATATATTTATATATCACCAATTGAAAACAAACCCAAATATATATACATATATAAACAAAAAAATCAACTCTATCATTTCCAGGCATAGTAATTTTGTTTTATATCAGTTGCACACATATACATATGGGTGTTCATGAGTTGATTATCCGGATCGAAGACATTTGAATAACCTAACTCAATTTTTATAGTTTGGAAAATTTCAATCCAACCTAAACCAAACTGCAACCCAACCAAACTGTACGGATAGATCGGGTTAGTTAGGTTGATACTTTGGTATATCAAAATATTCTTTTAGCCTTGGACATATTATTTTTTTCTCTAGTTTACTCATAATTTTTTTTTCATCATTAACCATTTGGTATAACTTATTCATACTTTTTAAATCTTAAATATATCACGTTTGATTAATTTTCTCAATTTGCATATATATATATATATGTGTGTGTGTGTGTGTGTGTGTGTTCACAGTTACTGCACATATATACAAAGAAGTAATATAAATATGGATAATACATTGAAAATATATGTACATGAAGAGGGTACGTGATGATGTAATAGTCTAATGTACATATTAATAGAGATTCAACAATCATATTAAATTCAAAAAAATAGAAGGATATCGGTTCATCATGTTGGGTTGGGTTCAAATAAAAGTAACTCAATATCAACCTAATACATACGGTTTGAAGATTTTACAACTCAATTAGACATTAGGTTGCTTCAAGTTGAATTATTTCGCGTTGTATTTGGTTGGATTAATCAGGTTTTTAAGCACCCCTACATGTACACATATATATTGTGATGGGTTTAAAGGAAAAGACAGTTAACTCACGATAAGTATGAGATCTATCAAATCACATATGATTCTCTAATAAATTACATGTGATCTGATTCTTCTCTCTCTCTCTCTCTAAACCAACTAAATAGATTTTTAAGAAACAAGTAAGGAATTGTTACAACAAATTTAATTTTTCAGGTTTATTATAACAAAAAAAATCTAACAATCCCCTGCGTTATTCACTTTGCAATACCTAGCTAATTATCTGATTTCTTTTTGTTAACTATGTGTGTTCAGATCAGCTTACATGCACCATGACTAATCCAGTGGCCCTGAAAAACAACGAGGAAAATCCTCAGTGACAATGCAGGACTTAAACCGGTAACCTCTAAAGAGAATTCCTAAAGACCTAGATTTTATTGTCAGTAAAGTTAATTACATGATTTTGATTTTCAGATATAATAGTAATCGGTCTCAAAAATGTGAATTAAAACATCCTATTAGTAGTTTTGAAAGACAAATACTTTGAATATTCAAACTGTACGTCTAATAACACAATCAATAATATTCATGTGGCCATGAAATATGAAGAAAATATCGAATGCCAACTTAAAATAATGTGGATGTTTGGGTGGACCTCATTTGGAAAAACATGCATGTGTACTACATATACATATATATATATATATATATAGAGAGAGTCACATGATATTGGTTCCATTTATGTGAGTGTACTTGCTATATTTTGAATCACTACTTGCGTTTCCATGGATAAGATTTACAGATTTCTCGTACTCCTAGGAACACAAATATGTTCAATACCAGGTACGGTCAATTTTTTTATATATTACTGATTATTTAAAAGAATTATCGTAATATAATAAATTAAAAACGAAACTAACGTAATTTAATAGTGTAATTTACGGTTTACGTTCGTGACTGGTGCAGTGACAGTCCGTTGTCGCCCTAAGTGGTCCGGTTAGATAAAGCAACATGGCTTTAACAGTGATAACACATGTCTATCATCGCTAGGGTGTGTTTGGTATACTGGATAGAATAAAGTGGAACAAACGTGTTTTCCCACCCCATGGAACAATATAGAAGAAATTTATACTTTACTAATATACCCTCAAAATAAAACCAAATATTTTCTAAAAATTATCAAATATTTTTTTTTACATTTTATTTATTGTATTTTAATTTCTTTAAACTTTCATTTTACTGTCTCCAAAATATTATTTTTAATGTATTTCCTATATTTTGGTTAATTTATATAATTTATTGAATACTAGTAATAAAAAAACAAAATATAGAAAAGATATAAAATAAAGATTGAAAATAAAATAAACTTTATATTTTGGTGTCATTTTAATTGTCTTGACAAAAACTTTCTAGTGTTATATTATATTATAATTTAACAAATTACATAAATAAATCAAAACAATAAAAATATATAAACAACTCATAAAGGGTAAAATGGTCATTTTACCCATCTTATTCTGTCAGTTTATCTTAACAAACGCTGAATAGCTGTCATGTATTGTTCTGTTCTCTTTTATTCGGCCAGCGAACCAAACACACCCTTAAGAGTCGTCGATATTTTACACTATTATATACAAGTTTACTTCACTAGCTTTAAATACGTTCCCTCATGGAATCACGGATTTTTAAATTTTTACGGTTAATAAAAGTGTTCATGATAATATAAACTACAGATTGAAAAATTATGGCCCTTACGAAAGATATATGGACAAAGAGACGGGATATAAACTTGCACCGGAATTATGTATCTGCGTTTTTAAACGTATATACGAAAAAACAAACAGTACAGATAAGACTATACAGTATGTTGTTTAAAATAATAATTAATAAAGAATAAAAAAAAGAGAATAATTAAAAAGATGAAGAATGTAAATATAGATAATAATACCCAGATGGAGGTGCATGGTGATTATTCCATGGCTTAACACACCATTAAAAGCTGTGTAAATACCTTTTCCAATATTTTGTTTTCAAGTGTTCATCTTCTTCTGTATACGATTACACTTTTGAGATATACCTCCACTTTTCACTTCTGCAATTCCTTTATATAAAATTATAATCACGTTTAATATTTATAATTATAAGATATGATAAATATATAATTAAAATTTGAAAAGAAAATCGTACCCAAAATATAACCGTTAAGCGTTTGTCTTGAAAAATCTGTATACTTGAATATCCGAGTCATTGGCATGTTCTTGTATTTATAATCGTTCGGCACTTAAATGCGGTGTTGGACCCCACAAAATTTCTTAGTAGGTGCATATTTAAGGTAGATTAAAGGTCTGTAAAGTTGTCCGATATGTTTTTAGCCGAATTCTGGCATTTTGAGAAAATTTAAGTTTTTTGGTCGATTTTGAGATATTTTTTCGAGTTTTTAGTTGATTTGAAGGTATTTTTTTTAGTTATTTGGTTGACGTTCCTTATGGTTTCTAATACTCTGTAGCACCCTTCAAAGTTTAACATGTATGCCTTTTATGCCTAAAAAAAGTCCTGCATACGAAAAGAAATGGAGGGTGCACGGGAGATCACTTAGGGACCATTTACCAAACGCTTACCCCTGTCAAATTACTTCACCGGATGAATATGTACGGACCAAGAATCTTATCCGGTAAGAGCGAGACAAGAACCAAGAATCTCATCCGGTAAGTGAAAGCGACGACTCTTACCACAGTAAGCGCTTACCGTGTAAATTGTTATATGCCATGTCGTTTTAGTGGACAAAAATCTTACCTGGTAAGTAAATAGTAGTGTTAAATTTTAACGTTAAGCACTTATTGGGTAAGTATTTGGTAAACGGCCCCTTAGACATATATATATATATATATATATATAGGTTTGAAACTTCTACTGTTATTAATTTACATGTATAAGATGCATGTCACCTTTATATATATATATATATATATATATATATATATCAGAGAAACTTAAACATTTCGATCAACAAACAATACAACAAAATTTGATTATCCAAAAATGTATAGAATAATCAAAGGGCCTTCGGCCTAGCGGTATCGTAGTCCTTGGCCTCATAGGAGATCAAGGGTTCAAACTTCACCAATGGTGAGGAGGGTGTGTGAGTTTATTTGTTGCATTTGACGTGTATAAATATTATATACTTAAAAAAATGTATATAATACTTTATAAGATTTAAGTTTATACAATTAAATAATAAACGTTTGATCTAAAAGTGTTACAACAAGTTTATAGGATTTCAATTTTGAACGTCGTAACAAGTTTCTCTTAGAATATTTTAAATATAAAATATTTTATAAGACATATTTTAAATAGTGTCATGTGAAAAATTAATAGACACCTTATTTTAAAAGTGTTCCAAGAAAAAGCTATCAACGTGTCTCAAAAAGTATATCCTATAAACTTGTTATAACACTTTTAAATATATTTTTATTATTATTTAATTTTATAAACTTAAATCTTATAAAATATAGTGATACAAATATATTGAGAATTTAATATCTGAAATGAATCAAGTATCCAAAAGGAGTTGTTTGGTGCAACTTGTATATATGTCCTTGAGTGGTGTGAATGGCTGGAAATGACTCATAGCTCAACAGGGATCCAGTTGCATCTTCCTGCCAATTTCAACTTACACCTAACTGCTATTTACTTACACATATTAATTAATTATATTCAATATATTTATTTAAAAAAATTGATCAAACTACTTATTTTAAATCAACTTCTTCATTTATTTTTATTTTTATTGGATTAAAACAGTCAAGATTTCGTAAATGTTAATATTACAACTTGTAAAATGTATTTTTTCTGAATTAAATATAATTTCAACGGGTTAGCTTATGAAGTGGGCTTACGACGGCTTGCAAAATGACCCATTATAATCATATTTTAGTCATCAAAACTACATTTTGTAAGTTGCGAAATGGGTAATTATGAAATATTGGTTTTTTTTACTTGGATATCCAAACCGTTATGCGAGCCGACTAATTTCAGAGTAATCACCTGCTTTGCAGGTAGCCCGGAATCACCGTATTTGAACCTCTGTGGCCATAAGGGGATTTTTGTTCCTCCTTGAATTTGAACATGTAACTTCCTGGCACTTTTGACCTTTAGAGCCAAACTTAAACCAATCAGACATCACCCTTGTGGTTAACCTTAAATGGGATTTTAGTATTCAAATGATAGGTTATATTTATTTGGTTATGTAAATTGTCATGCATTTACTTAGGACACATATATACATACTATTTATATGTTATTTCTATTTTTGTTGTTCTTGTAGTTTCTTACCATTTGATGAGTTGGTCTATAAAGTGTCTTTTTCTTCATGATATCTACACAATCATGAGCCTCTCATTTCACTCATTGCCTATCGTTCGGATATGGGTATCGCAAAAACCCGACCATAACGCAATGTACACAAGACCCGTTAAACGTATGCTTAATTAAACCATCCACATAGGGCTTGCAAAACCCTTTCAAAAGGAATTACAAATGGCCACCTCACCATAGTTTTGTCTGAAGGTTTGCAAAACCCTTTCAAAAGGAATTGCAAATGGCCACCTCACCATAGTTTCAAAAGGAATTGCAAATGGCCACCTCACCATAGTTTTGTCTGACACTTGCAAATTTTGCAATTGTTATTGCAATGCTGCAAATTTTGCAATTGTTATTGCAATGCCACGTAGACCCAAACAAACTTTTTAATACATAAAATTAATTACTCTTACTTAATATGTATATATTATTATTATTATTATTATTATTATTATTTTTAAATAAAATATAAATACAATCATAATAAATATGTTTAATTAATATAGTTAAATTAATTTAAACATTAAATTTTATCATCACCTAAAATTAAAATTATACATATTAAAACATATAATATTGATAAAGTTACATATAATCTAAGGTATATATAATCTAAGCTATAAAATTACATATAAAACATGTTATTAAATTAAAAAATAATTAGAATGTATATATAAATAATTTATAAAATAGTTAATAAATGTTGTAGTGGGGACCACTTTTGAAAGTGTAGGTGAATTGCAGGTGTGTAGGTGGTAATTGCAAAAGCTGATGTGTCACAATTGAAAGTGTAAATGGATTGCAGGGATGTGGATGATCTTACCTTAATTTCTACGTATGCACTACAAAAGTATACAAGGTAATTAAGTCTCGTTTCTATAATCAACGACATACCATGTATGTAAGGAGTGGGGGATGGCCATCGTTAAAAAAAAGTTACAAGGGTTAAAAATATTTTTTCTACTTCTTACTTTGGTCCCCTCGTATATTTCTGGAAGTGGCCCTACGTCACAACAACAAAAAAACAAAAAAAGTCTCTCGAAATCAACAAAAAAACCTAAAAAGTCTCTCAAAACCAATAAAAAAACTTTAAAACCTCATCGAAACGGTGGAATTGGGTTAAAAATACATCGAGTGATTTTGCAAGTCGTTAATTTACCTTAAAGGTGCCCCTCGGCAAAACATCTGATAGTCCAAGTTTCTTGCCATTGCATTTATTTTATGTTAGGTGGACCAATCTTTAACAAAAAAGAAAGAAAAATGATATATATATATATATATATATATATATTACGGTTTTAGTTTGACAAGATATTATCTGTATACGAAATGATTCATATAAGAATCACAAATAATTTAAGAATCAAAAAACTAATTTTATAGTCTTTATTCATTGATATATACACACAATCCAAATTTCATCAATTCATATATATCATCAATGAGTAATTGAGTATATTCTATCAATGAATATATATATTCATTTTATATTTGTATAGTGTCAATAATTATATTCATTAATGAATATACACTAAAAAAAAAACTCTCTCTCTCTCACTGTATATATATTTTCCATTCATATGTGATATAAAATAAAAAAGTTCCCGTGAAGGTGAAGAAGAGGAGTAGAAGTGCATTGCCTTACACTCAATCTATCTATCTATATATATCTCTATATCTATATATATATATATATATATATATATATATATATTATACATCCATCTGATTACATATTAGATGACAAAATCACAACTCCCAGAAACGTCCAAATCCATGGCCGGCCACCTTCACATGCCACCAAATTCCAACGCCACCACCACCAGCACCACCACCAGCCTCCTCCTCTCCTTTATATGACACACTTTGAAGAAAAAAATCAGACAGAAAGAGAATCACCCTTTCAAAACTTCTCTGCTCCTTCTGCAACTGTCCTTCTAAACCCTCATTGTAGCCTTTCTTCCCCCCTTATTATGCTACATCACTTTCTGCTTCTTTCCCTCTTTAGACTTCTAAGTAAACCCTTCATTTTTAACCCTTCAATCTTCATCAAATACTTGAAACCCTAATGATCAGTCTATTTTCCTTAGATTTTTACCCTATTTTCACCCAACAAATAATGTTTCTTATCCCGATATAGCCCAGAAGTTTGCAGGGGTACCACTTTCAGCTAGTCTCGTCGCAATCTCTCTCTCTCTATTAGTTTCTTATGATGCAGTTCACTGAAACACTTCCACCACCACTCCATCAGACCACTAAACCATGCCAGAACTTCGCTACTTCTGTGAACCCCAACCAAACCCATCGAACCAGACCCTGGCCGGGGTTTCCAGCGCCTAATAAGCCGCTGGGAACCTTTGGTGACGCTAACTGCATGGAGCAGTTGCTGGTTCGTTGTGCTAATGCTATTGAAACCAATGATGCAACTCTTTCTCAACAGATTTTGTGGGTTCTCAACAACATAGCACCTTCAGATGGTGATTCGAATCAAAGACTCACTTGTGGGTTTCTTCGTGCCTTGATTGCTCGAGCTGCTAAAACTGGAACTTGTAAGATGCTTACGGCTGCTCTTTCTAATTCAAACATCACCATCCAAACGCATAAGTTTTCGATTATTGAGCTCGCGAGTTTTGTCGACTTGACGCCATGGCATCGGTTTGGTTTCACGGCGGCCAACGCCGCCATACTTGAAGCGGTGGAGGGTTACTCCACCGTTCACATCATCGATTTGAGTTTGACACATTGCATGCAAATCCCTACTTTGATTGACGCCATGGCTGGGAAATTGGAAGGTCCCCCGGTGGTCAAACTGACGATAGCCGGAGCCACGGAGGACGTCCCTCCGATGCTGGATCTTTCTTACGAAGAACTAGGGATTAAGTTGGTGAACTTTGCTCGTTCACGAAACATAATCTTGGAGTTCACAGTGATTCCTTCAAGTTCGTTGGATGGATTCTCTTCGTTAATCGAACATCTAAAGCTTCAAACTCTAGTTCATGGAAACGAGACTAACGAAGCACTCGTAATAAACTGTCACATGATGCTCCATTACATCCCAGAAGAAACACCCACAACTCCATTTTCATTCGAAGATGCAACCCCAAGAGCTTTATTCTTGAAACAAATCCGAAGTTTAAATCCAACCCTAGTAGTTTTAGCCGATGAAGACGCCGATTTCACATCAACTAACTTGGTTTGCAGATTAAGGTCAGCTTTTAATTACTTATGGATTCCATACGACATAGTGGACACATTTTTACCAAAAGGAAGCAAGCAAAGGCAGTGGTATGAAGCAGATATCTGTTGGAAGATAGAGAATGTGATAGCCCAAGAAGGTTCGCATCGAGTGGAGCGGCTCGAGCCAAGAAGTCGATGGGTGCACCGAATGAGAAACACGGGGTTTCGTGGGGTTGGGTTCGGTGAAGATATGGTGGCTGAAGTGAAGGGGATGTTGGATGAACATGCAGCTGGATGGGGGCTGAAGAAGGAAGAAGATGATCTTGTTCTTACTTGGAAAGGACATAATGTGGTGTTTGCAACTGCTTGGGTACCAACCTAATTTAAAATGACTCATAATTAATCTTTTTCTTTAATTAATTTGTGATTTTGGTAACTAGATTTAATCTTACTACTTAGCTACATCCCTTTTTTTGGCTTTTTGATGTTAATTAAGTTGGTAGCTTGTCAATTCAAGAAGCTTGGTGACTGTGTTTTTAGGCTAATAATTAACATATTTTAATGATCATATATCAGATATTATTATGTCTTCTCCCTTTCATGTATATATATATATATATATATATATCTGTGTGTGTCTTCTCCCTTTCATGTATGTTTGTATATATATATATATATATACACACACTCACACGCTACTGTTGTTTGTTAGCAGCCATGTAATGAAAACCCCTCATCACCACCGACGGTGGTGTGGTGATGATGGTGATAGTGATGGTGGTGGCTTGGATGCCCATGAAGGTATATATATCTATCTATCTGTCTATCTAGAAGGAGGTTCAAACGAGAACACCTCCGTCTTACGAGAACGCGTAAACACCCTTATCACATGTGATAATACGCGTGAGAGGGACCCTGTGACGTGCGGACACTTGAAACAGACACCAATCACATGTGATATCGTATGGGAACGAAGTAGTATGTGGGCGACTTGGCACGTAATCTAGGTCACTCTTGTCCATTATATGTGTGTACGTGTCACTAGTTTATCACGTGCATGTGATGATATGTTTCTAGCATTTTCAAGTTTTCATAAAATGATAACGTTTCCGTTTTAACCTTTCATACATCATATACAGATACATATATATTGACACTCAAGAATGAGAATTTAGTTAGAATTCATGCATTTCATATACGTTAATTAAACAAATAGCATGACGTTGGGATTTAGCATGGTTTCACTTTCACTTTCACAAACCAAACGGAAGGTCAGATGCAACTTACGATTTTAGTACGGTGACGATCAATAACTTGTTGTTGAAACTTTCTACTTTGGGAGGTTTTTCAGATGGACAATGAAACAAACCCTAATTGGCAAATGTCAATACACACTTATCAAGCATCTTGACAAGTTGCATTTAAGCAATCTGATATTTCTAATTTAGGCAATCTGAGGCGCGGGTGACTTTCATGCAAATGATATGGAGAAAAGTTATGTATCATAAATGTTTTGAATTAATATCTGATTTCGTAATTCATAGGCGTAGCTGCTTCTTCTGTGTTTTTTTATGTTCATCTTCCGTTTTGTACGAAACGGAAAAAGCATGGACGTACAATTGAAACGTATTTCGAAGACAAATACCTGATGGAAATTAAAACTTAACTTTTCTTATTCATGCTATAAGTCTAGTTAGGGTATAAAGATGACTTAACAATGAATATATGATAGTTATGAACTTATGAAACAGCTTAATATCCTTATGGACCATCTATGCTAAATTTCTAATCCACTATAAAGCCCAATTCTAGATATGGCCCATTACAATAAGCCCAATACTAGATATGGCCCATTAATATTAAGCCCACTTCATTTGAATCACTTTTGAATTTTCATACACCATTCTTTTAAATAAAGCAAACGGAGATCTTAATGATATTTGTACTACAATAGATTTTTTTAATGGTTCTTTAAAATATAATAAATAAAAAAGAAAATAGAATTTTATAAATTTAAAGAATTTCTGTAACGTGAGAACAGATGAATGATGGTTTTAATTCTTTTTCATCAATGAGATTGTAAGTATTATTATCTTACTTGAGTTCGATGCTCATTTATGGACTCGAACTTATGATCGATTAATTCGTTTTATACGTTCGAAGTTGATAAATTTTTATATTTTTATTGTATGAGTTATAAACATCTGAGCATGTTTGGCTCGAAAAAAATCTTTGCTCGAATGGCTCGGCTCGGCTCGAAAAGTTTAATCGAGTTGTCGAACGAGCCGAGTCGAATATTGGTGTTATGAAGTTCGACTCGTTAAGTTAAACGAGTTTTGTTTTGTGTTCGAGATCCACTCGAGCTCAAGATAAACGAGCTCGAGCTCGAGTAGCTCGTTAAAAGCTCGACTCGTTTACACCCCTACTCTCAACTCACGATCATGATTCATGATTCACTACAGATATGAGCGCTAACCATTGCTTTTGTAGTCCTCTTCATGTTTTCTCCTTTAAGCGTAATCTCTTCAAATTCAAGTTTACAATCAATTACTATATCTTATCAAAGGGCTTTTGGCTTAGCAGTATCCGTTAACCCAACCTTTCTATGGGTCAAGAGTTTCAACCTCACAAAAATGGAAAGTGTGCGTGAGTTTCCTTTGCGATATGAAAATATTAGATACTTCAAAACAAACCTGTTACTCCATCCTTACAACTTCTAAAAGATTCAGGCAGTGGCAGATCTAGAAACTTTTATAGTTGGGGACGCACTTATGGGTGTTGAAAAAAAATCAAAACCAAATAATTCATCCGGATGAAAACGGTTTTGGGTTTTCCTTTTCGGCTTAAACGGTTCAGTTAACCGAATAAAAGTAACTTATTCATGTCGATTTTCAGTTGACTTTTTACTAATTAATCGAGGTGTATAATTTTTTAAACGAAAATATTAGTGTGTGCTGCAAATAGACCAATTAACAATTAGGATATCAAGTTGGGGGGTCATTGTCTTGTTCTTATTGGCTGTACAATAGGAAAATTTGTTAAACAAATCTTTTTATATCATTTTTTTAAAAAAAATTAGTGGGTTTGTTGGGGGCCTAGGACCCCTACCACCATGCACTAGATCCGCCCCTAGATTCAGATCTGAAGTCCTTCAAACCAACTGATAGACACATTTAAATAAGAGATAACGGTTGAATTCTACCAATAAAACATAATGCTCTATAGATTTTAGATTGATTTTCTTATTTTAATAAATAATTACATTAATTTTTGCATTATCAATTTATAATAAAATTTTACATCTTGTTGTATTACATAGATACATAACTACTACATATAAATATTATATGTGTAGGGTTTGTTCCAATAAAAAAGATTACATATTATAAGAAGGTGAGAAAGGAAGGTTCATATGTAAAACATTAAATAAATACAAAAAAATTTATTTGAAAATGCATATATGAATCGACATCTGAGATTATTTATATCAGTTTACATATACATCTCCAAACTAATACATAAACCTTCTCTTATTACACTTTCACGATATCTAGACTTCTTATTTAACAGAATTTTTTAACCACCCTTTAAGGGTGGACCAAATAGTCAACTTCTAATTTTAAAACTGTAAAAACGAAAAATGTTATTTTCTAAACAACGGGGACCAAACTTGTAGTTTACTCTAAATTTTACTAAACACCCTCTCTACCCCACCTTGTGGATTCTTCAAAAGTTCACCAATCAAGTGCCCACTTTTTGCAACCTCTATCTCCAACAATGTGAAAAGTCACTTGTATTTTTTGTTTGTCTGCCACGTCATCATATCCAAAATAATGCGTATTTGGTTCACAAAATTTTGATGGAATTCAACTAAATCATCCGTTAGTATACCAAGCTTTGAATATTCATCATGAATATGGAAGTGTTATTCATCATAAATTACATATTCATAATGAATATGTTACAACATTCATGATAAATATCATGTTTATATTTCTGATGAACATTCACACTGTATACAATGTCATAGTTTCTAATCAATTTTAGGTTCCTAATAAACCTGTTGATATGATGACATAATACAATATAATATTCATTTATGTACACAAAATGTACCTAGTTACAACATCATCCCTCACTCATCATCAAGAATTCCAAGCCTTGGATATAAAAAATTTACACAATTATACATTAAACTAAAACATAGAGGGTAAAAAATCGTACAAAAGTCAAGACTCTGAATCAGTATCCGATCTGAGTCAGAATCCGAGTGCGAGTCGACTTAGCGTCCGACTCCGAGTGTGAGTCGACTCAATGTCCGAGTCCAAGTTGACTCAAGTAGCCGAAAAATCAAGCATTGGTGCACATGGTTGCATTCAAGAAATTGAGTGTCTTCTGCCTTTACTCACCTTATTCCTGCTTCTTGTACTTGAAGGTGAAATCCCATGATCGGCCCATAGAAACGGAGTCAATTTCACAAACTTTTTTGACACCAAGCTCATGAACGATCTTCCACGTGACGGTGACTTATCGGGATACGATTTCTTGACTTCTTTCAATCTACATTTCACTTCCAAAAGCTCTAATTTTAGATCCTCATTTTCCTTCTGTAAGCTTGACATACCTTCCAGAAATGGGCTCGGTTTAGACGCATCATCCATCGTCTCTTGTAACCGTTGTTGTTCGTAGTAAAGAACTTGAACCACGGTTTCTGCCGGAAGCCGTTCGTTTTGTGCAGCATGAGCACACGCCTCAGCGGATAGCTTTTGATAGTTTAACAAACCGCAAAGTTTCTTCCTTTCCGTATCGCTTAAAACCGGATGAGCCTGCAAGATTCAATCACAAATGATTGATCATGACACTACAACAAAACCGGTTTTAGAAGACTAAGTATGTCTTTTAATTGTCCTAATAGATTGCTTTATAGAACTTAAATTAATTGCGCGTCATATATAAAAGTTTTATAATAAGTTGACAGATCGTTTTTTTGGGTTTTTTAACAAGTTTTTCTGAACACTTTTGAAATAAAATGTTCTATTACCTTTTAATTGGACATGTCCTTTTACAGGACACTTGTTTTTATAAGACACATTTCAAATAATGTCATACAAAAAAGACTAATATAAGCTTCGTTTAAAATTGTCCTAAAAACATGTTAAAGTGACTAAAAATGTCCTATTAACTTGCTATAACACTGTTTACCCAAGATGTACAATTATTTGGTCCTATAAACTTAAATAAAACTATTTATTATGGCATTTAAAGGCTGTTTTGTTGGTTTTCCACTAAATTCTATATGGATAAAGATACTTATTAATCGGGAAGGTTTTTGTTTGAGGGGTTTTTTTAGATGGAATGATCATGTTTTTATTTGGGAGGGGCATGTTTGGAAAACATTTGGCTTTCTGTATAAAGGTCTCTCCTAGAAGCTTACTGAATAAAACCACTTTCTGTATCATTAAGCCACTAGCAAACAGTCATGTATAGCTGACCGAATAAGCTGTGAATCACATTAAGCTTTTTAAGCTGCTAACAAACAAACCCTTAGACATATTTTGTATTCTATAAAGTCGATTTTATTGCAATGAGAAACGGTATTAGTGAAAAAGGTTTTACCTTCAAGTATATATCAACGGCTCTATACATTCCATCTTCTGTTACCCTTTCTTGATTTGGTATATGTTCGATGAGATTTGCAAATTTTGACACCGATAAGTTGCAATCAGAAGCGATTTCAACAAGATAGTTCTCCATGAGCTTCGAAACTTTCTCCATTTCATCGCGTGTGCCTTCAAATTCACCGTAATTCATCAAGATCCGTTGCACGGTGTCAATATCAAACAATGTGTCACCATCGAACCGAAAAGAAGGAATCAAGATATCGTCCAAGAGAGCCTGGCCAAGTTGTAACCCCATTCTTTTCTCCAAATCTAGCCGACATGCCACCGTGGTCTCGAGGTATATTGCAGATCGTAGAAGCAACGAAAGGAACCTGACCGACACTCCATTCTTTTCCCTTGGCAAGAGACTAACGATCGTTTCTAAAACAACCCTCGTCTCATTTTCTTGATTCGGCTCACTTTTGTTCTTGCTCTTTCCTAATATCTCCTGCTTGATGAAGAAAAATACAAACCGTAAATATGTGGAACCCCGTTAGATTACTCTCCCAAAAGAGTCCACTAAGAGAGAAAGGAAATTCCAACACATATATACAAGAGAAATGGTGTAAGTCTAGCTTATATGAAACTCCGATATCCCCTTCCAACCTAGGCTAGACAGACACAAATTGTCCAATAGTGTCCGAGTCTGTAAAGTGGTAGACTGTCTTATACCATGTGAAAATATGTGAAACCCTATCAGACTACTCTCCAAAAGAAAGCAGGGACATTCCAAAACACACACACATACATATATATATATATAGAGAGAGAGAGAGAGAGAGAGAGAGAAACACACTTGTGATCACGTGAGACCAAATGTTTTTGCGAGACCCATGAGACCACAAAATAACACAGGACCTTCTAGCAAAAACACTCTGAAGGTTTGCTTTTTGTGACTTTATAGTGTTTTTGCTATGATGGTTCAATATGTTTTTGTGCCTTTACAAATGATCTCATAAAAACAGATTGATCTCACGACAACCAACCTTATATATAGAAGAAAAATGGTTGAAATCTAGCCGATGTAGTGTGTCGATCTGTGTAAAGCAATGAGAAGAGATCTTACCAAATCCTGAAGACGTTTTTGGGCGTAATACGTTAGAATCGGACCAAGTGCATACTTTTCGAATCCTCTCGAAATCATAGCAAGAAGAACCCTTTGGAAGGTATGCATTTTAAGAAGAGTCAAGTCTTCAGCCCACAAATCAACTACTCCTTTTAGCGACGACGATGAAGAATCTAAACCGTTGCTGCTGAAATCTATGCTAGTCGATAAAGAAGATTGGCTCTCTGTCGTGATGATGAGCGCTATAGCGTCTACACAACGAGTGATCAGTTTCACATTTTCAGCCATCGGTAAGAGGCTTTCTGATGATTGTAAGATGGAAACCGCACCAGCCAATGTTCGAAATCCCACTTCATTTAGATAGGCCTCGGTTCTTGCTACGAGGTTACCGACTGCATAATCCTCTGTCATTTCAAGAAACTCGGCCACACATCTAACCATCGCAATGTTATCAAAGGTTAATTCGAAGTTTATGCCGTAAGAAAACTTTGCTGCAAGTTCGAATCCCTTTGGCCCTCCTGGGATATCATTGATTTCAACCAAGTGATCGGCCTCTCTTGAGTTTGACATCAATTTCCGAATATAACCACATTTTGACACCAATGGAAACTGCAGTAATCAAAGGAGCAAGTTTTAAACTTCATATACATGTTTCAAGTGAGAATATGTAGAACCCTTTAGATTACTTTTCAAAAGAGCTTTTGAGGAGAGAATGAAGGTTTCAGTAGAGGCTCTGATACCATGTAAGAATATGTGGAACCCTATTAGATTACTCTACAAAAGAGCCTCGAGGAAAGAAAGAAGTTCCAACATATATTGGGGAAAATGGTCCAAGTCTAGCCGATATGGTACTCTAACATACCCCTACAATAGAATGATAGATGCTAGATGGGCACAAATTGCCTCAGAGTGGAGACTTGGTCTAATACCATGTGAGAATATGTGGAATCCCGTTAAATTACTCTAACATTTCAAGTCACCATTTCAAACCAAGATTAGAACTTTAGAAACCTCATGAAGCACTAAAAGTTGCAAAATGACATGAATATAATGCAAATTATACCTTGTGTAACGAAAAAGATACTCCTTGGACGCTGATTGTAACGTCGCTCAAGATCTCCTGAGAAAATATCCTGCAAAAAAAGAATTCTTGAAAGATTTTTCTGGGAAATTCATCAAAAAAAACCCAAAAATGAAAAGGAGACCAGATGGAGGAGAAGAATGAAAGCAAACCACTCAGTGGTCCTCTTCATGGCATTATTCATGAGCTCCTTTTTGTTAGCAGGCATCATGTTATGGGCTGTGGCCATTGCAGCTCTCTCTTGTTGAGCATCCCCCATTACAATGATCAGGCATTCTTGATTCTAACCATGCTCCATACTCTTATAATATATATATATATATATATATATATATATTCCCTTTTTTACAAACCCACTAATTCGTGCAAACTTACAAACCAGTTTTCATGTCTTGTTTCATATATGAATCAGTATATGCAAACCTACAATGTTTATACAAAGTTGTTTTATATGTGAACAGTTCAACACTATTTTTTAGCATACAAAATAGTATTCATAAATATTGCATTTTGACACTAGTTTCATATGTAAAACTATATATATGTAAATGATTATATGTATATGTATACGCTTAACGTAATGGGTATCCACATCTTTATACACTCTCTTCTTTCGGTATAAACCCAAGCTTTGATTTTGTACCATGGAATTTACAGGTGTTCCTGACTCACAAACATCGACATCTTTAAGGAAATACCCAAAATGGGTATAAGCATTTGGCCTAAAAGGATCAAGACTTGGGGCTAAAACAGTCATTTCTCGTAGAAACCGTGGGGACTCATGAGAGAATCAAAGATAAAGAGAAAAGACGGTAGTTTGTCAGTGGGTGTGGTGGTGGGTGCAAATGTGCTTAGAATAATTGGCCAAAGATTGGAAGTTTCTTCTAGTGGCCAGTCAGACATCTCGTCGAACACATTGCCTACGTTTTCCGATTTAGGGATCAACACCCTCTAAACAATCCAAATACTAACAACCATTGAACTCACAACTATTAATTCAAGAAAGCATACTTGACGGTTAACTCAACCTGTAAATAAAAGTTAGATCTCAGCCTTCATTTTTGAGTCTCTTCATAGCCATTAAGGAACGAACGTAATTTATCAAATAAATTAGAATCTTTCCGTTTGATTTACCAAAGGGGTGTTTGGGATTGCTTATAAAAACAACTTATTGACTTATTCCGGTGTGACACCGGTAATAAACATTTTTGAGTGTTTGGATAAACAATTTATACTGGTGTCAAACCAGTAATAAAAAGTTTTTGAATAAATTAAACTGACTTATAATAAGTTAATAAGTAATCTCAAACACCCAAAATGTAACATATAAAATTAAAAAGAAATAATAAAAAATAACATTTCTTTTAATTTGTTAAATAAAATTAGAACTCAATATATGAAAGTAAAACGATATCGTGTGGTCATGTGACATTAAATGGTGAATGCATGCATGATAGACATGGGCTCCTTCGCAGGTACGTGTAGTTCACATCATACATAACAATGGATCCCTTCCTAATGTTGACGGATCATACCATATTAATTATCTATAAATATATATTAAAAAAATAGGGTAAAATGTGTTAAATAACAACCTACTTTTTTTTGTTTTTTTTTTTTTTGTCACCTCATCATCCATATATGATGTCCACATACGATAGTGTTGACATGACATTTCTAATTATAACATTATACTTTCAAAATTACTTTACTATAACATCATCAATTTATATTATAACATTGTACTCTTAATTTTAATATTTTTATTATTTAAACGTTGTAAATTTAATCAAGTATATTTACTAAAAAATTATAATAAATATTATTTGAGATCAGGGGCGGATTTAGCATGTTAAAGGTGGGGGGAAGAGCCCTCATTAAAAAATTAAAAAATGAATTTTTTTAAGGTTAAAAATTATTTTTTTTACTTTATACCATGGTTCTCCTCCGTAATTTCTTGTTAAGGCCCCCACCAACTAAAGAAAGTATCTTGAAATCAACCAAAAAACTGAAAAGTTCTTCGAAATCGATAAAAAAAACCCTTAAAAAATCCTTCGAAATAATCCAAAAAAACTTCAAAAATCTCTTGGAATGGTGAATTAGGCTTAAAACACATCGGACGACTTGATGGCGTTTAAGCTACCTTGAAGGTGCCCCCACTAGACCAAAATCCTGGATCCGCCACTGTTTGAGATTATAATATCGTTTTTTTATTTTATTTTTTGATATATTATAGAAGACAAAAGACACCCAAATCGATAATTTTTTTTAGCATTAACATATTTGCAATAACATATCAAACAGTACATGAAATTTAATCTTTTTTACTATTATCTAAGTTTTTTTATTAAATTAAATGTTATATTTTTTAAATAAAAAAACACTTTCTTAAAAATTTACAAATAAATCAAAATACTTAACACATACAAGAATCACCAATACAATTTAATATTATAATTTTTAGTAAATATATATTTGATTAAATTTATAATATTTAATTGATAAAAATATTAAAATTAAAAATACAATGTTATAGTAGAAATAAGTGATGTTATAATAAATTAATTTAGAAAGTACAATGTTATAATAAGAAATGACATGTCAGCAATATCGTACATGTGAACAGCCTACATGGACGATGAAGTGACAAAGAAATCTGATATAATAGATAAATTTAATTTAAAAGGTTGTTCAATGCTATAACAGGTAAATTTTTTAAAGTACGATGTCCTAATAAAAAATATTTTGAAAGTACATTGATGTAATAAGAAAAACTGAAAATATAATGTTATAATAAAAATTTATAAAAGTAGTTTGTTATTTCATACATTTCACCCAAAAAATAATATGTAAAAATACATATATAGATCTAGGGGTGAGCATAGGCGGGTACCCGCCCTTTTTGACAGGAACCGGAACCGG
>NC_037532.1:33301948-33306145 GCF_001531365.2 Cynara cardunculus var. scolymus
AAATGTTCAAAGTTTAACGATTACATACTATGAATCCAAGTGAATACACAATTTGAAAAAATACGAATCATTTTACATGAATAATTTAGATGAAGAATGAAGATGACGACGACGACATGCTTTCAAGATGTAAACCTAATATAAATTTGGTATAAAAAAAATAATAATTATTTTTTTATTGGAAAATACCGGGTATCCGGCGGGTAACGGTTCCGAAAAATTGAGAACCGGAACCGGAACCGTTCTCAATCGGTTCCGTATTTTAGGAACCGGAACCGGAACCACTCATATCGGTTTCGGTTCCGGAACCGGCGGTTCCAAGGCGGTTCCGGTTCCGTAACCGGGTACCCGGTTCCGCTGCTCACCCCTATATAGATCCATTAAATTACGGTGTTTGGTTATTTGTTTATGTGCCTGTAATAAGTATTGTTTGGTTGTTTTTCATTAAAGTTGTCTGTGTAAATTAATCTGTTTATAGAGATTGCAAATGTTTTTTTAGAGAGTTTTTTCATAGATGGAAGAAACGTATTTGTTACTTGGAGGGGGCAGGTTTAGAAAACTTTGTTATATGTATAAAACTCATCCTAAAAACTTATTAAAAAGTCATTTTCTATATCATCAACCCACTACAAAATAGTCATATATAGCTAACTGATCAATAAGTTGTAAGTCCTATTAAGCTTACTAAGCAGTAAACAAACAGACCCTTAGTTGGTTTATGTTATAAAATGTTAGCCTATCTGATACATTTAGTTTGACAAAAACTAAGTGTCTGAGTTAGCATTTTGATGGTCTTTTTATATATTTTGAAGGATTTACTATTTTTTTAACGAAATTGACTCAAATGACCATTTTCCATACTTAAATTCATATTCTAACCATTTTTCTCTCGGGTTTACCCAAATGTCACTACTTCCGCAATATTCAGGTCCGTAATATTAGCTAAAAGACAAAAAAATTCAAACTGTCGCAATTGCATATTTGTGTTGAATTTGATTTTTTTTTTTGCCTTTTAACTAATATACAGACCTAGCCAATATTGCAGACCTAGATATTGCGGAAGTAGTGACATTTGGGTAAACCCGAGAGAAAAATGTTTAGAAGACCAATTCGGGTGTGGGAAATGATTATTTGAGTCAAAAAAAATTAATTATATTTAGAACATCTACAATAAATTCTCTATAATTTCTATAAAACAAAAAAAAGAAACGTCGAAATATCTAGATGAAGTTGCATTCAATTCCAAAAGGATCTCTATTTTAAAGAATTTCAATATAAGTTATATTAAAATATTCTATAATTATATTATCCAGCACTTTTAGAAAAACCTTGTATAAAAAACTAATAATTAAATCTTATTGCTGGAAAATATTAAAATAACATTTTTCTATCCCTATTACAGAGTTTTAAAGAATTCCCTATATTTGGAGTTTTCCTTAGGTTTTCTATTGTAGATAACAAAAAATTTATTTTTTCTATTTTAGAAAATCTGTTGAAGATGTCGTTAATGTCTAAGGGGGTGTTTGGGATTGCTTATTTAAAACAACTTGTATTTTTTTGGTAAAAGTTCTTATCAACTTATGTGGTGTCAAATTGGAGTTTCTATAAAAAAAATGTTTGGATTAACTTATGGTGGTACCAAAACATAATAAGTTGATAAGTTGTTTTTTAATGTTTGGCAAATTTTGTTTATACATATAAAATGACCATAAAAGACATGAGGAAGGAGAAACTATGTTCGAAGGTCGCTCACCTGAGGAAGAATCCTAAACCCTTTTCAGAAAGTAATCCTAAAGGAAAAATCCTGAACCCTTTTCGATTTCTGTGGGAACTGGTTGAAGGTTTCAATCGAAGGTTCAATTTCGATTTTCGTAGGTGAAGGTTTCAATCAATTTCTGTAGATGAAGATTTCAATCGAAAGTTCGATTTCGTTTTTTATAGTTGAAGGTCTAGATCGATTTCTGTTGGTGGAGAAGAAATCACAGCAAGAAATGTAGTTCGATTTCTGAAATTGGTTCGAAGTCTGAGGAATGGTAGAAGGTCCCTCGATGAACTGGTTGATTGAAGAAGGAGACGTATGAGAGAGTTTTTGGTTAAAGGAATGAGGCATACGAGGGTTAAAAAGGTAAATTGGTTTCAAACCTAATAAGTTGAATCTGATAAGTTAAAGGGGAATAACTTATCAAAAACTTTTTATTACCGGTATAAGCATTTTTCTTTCTCCCCCATCCAAACATTACAAACTATTTATTACCGATATCATACCAGAATAAGTCAATAAACAGTCTTTATAAGCAATCTCAAAAACCCCTAAATATCCAAATCGATCAAAGCCATGGAGACCAATGAACATGGCCCATTACAAAAAATTTAGGAGAAGCCTTGACTTTATTGTCACAATTATTCGAAACAATATGACGTTTCAGAGACACTTGAAAAACTATGTACGAATGAATTAATATTTCTACATTTCATATGGGTATGAAGTTAAAAATTTTCAAATTATTACGAAAATAATTCAATCACATATGAGTTGGACCGCAATCGATATTTTTTTGTTTTTATATTGTCAATCAGAAACTTTAAAATAAAGATGAGGATGAACAAGCGGGGAAAACTTTACGTAATCGAACAACATACTCGTAAGTTTGAACATAATTGAGGTTCTATAAGAAGGCCTTGATTTTGCAAGGTCTTTGTTGTTGCTCTTACCGGTAAGATTCTCGATTTTTGTCATGTTAATCTAATAAGGTGAAGTGATACAGTTAACACTAAGCGTTTAGTAAACAGTTTCTTAGAAAATCATTCGAAATCAACCAAAAAACTTAAAGATCACTCGAAACAGTAAAATTCAGCTAAAACACATCAGATGATTTTATGGGTCTTATGGGTCTTTGATCTATATTAAAGATGCACCTGTACGACAAAATCATAGACATACCGCTCTCAGTCTTTGGCTATACTTTTTTTTAATTAACCTGGATATCCAACCCGCTATGTAAGCTGACTAATCCCAGGACGACCACCTGCTTTGCAGATAACTCAAAGTCATCGCATTTGAACCTCCGTGGCTACAAGAAGATTTTTATTCCTCCTTAGATTTGTATATTATAAGGATTATAAAAAAGAGTAGAAAGATAAATAATGTTGGTAGATTTTTAAAATTAAATATTTAAAATATAATTAAATTGGTTATATATTGATCCAATTTTTTTTAAATAAAATAAAAATAAATGAATGTAAAAAGTGCAATAATAATATGGAACCAAAAACAACATCAAGATGTTGTGGACTTGACTACCAACACACCCACATGCCATACAAGACCATTCAGTCATTCACTATATCATCTTTTTGATTTATATTAAATATTTAAAATTTATTTTTATTTATTAGCGATACGAATTAAGCAGATGACACTTTATCTGATCAAGACCACAAGACGAATAGTTTATGAAACGCGTTTTTTGTATCATTTTGTGGTTTGATCTTAACGGGCGTAAGGTTTTGTGGTCGGGTTCTTTTGTTCTCTAGGAGTGAGTGGTTAAGTCGATTGTTTGTTTTAACTGAATGCATGTATATCACTTGGATACGATACTTAATTTGTCGATTAAGCTCAATAATCTGAACTACTAAGAGTTGTTTTTCAACAGATTCTCTATAATTTTTCTAAAATAAGGAACCAAAAGGCAAAATCTCTATTAAAAAGTACATTCAACTACAACAAATTATACTTTTATGATTAAAACCAAAGTAAAACCATAAAAATTGAGTTATATTTTCATTTTAGCGAAACCTTCGTTTGGCTCTTGTTAAAATCGATATTCTTTTAAATTTTTAATTTTGAAAAATATTAAAACCATAGAATAACTTATAGTAGAGATGGTTAAAAATCAATTCTCTGATCATGTTGGGCCAGTTGGTTTCGGTCCCAACCAAATTCTTAGGATAGATCTAGGGCTGGTAGTGGTCCCGGTTCCCTTGTATGTCCCAAATCCAGTCTTGGCCCGACCCATTAATATACATATAGGGTATATTTCAAATGAACCATGTTCATTTGTACAACCAATGCAACCCAATCAATTGAGATATTTATGGAAATGATGAAAGTTTTTTTTATTATGATTTGAATATTTATGAAAGATGACTAGAACTCATTAATTATGATCAATACTTTATATTAGAAAATAATCAAAA
>NC_037532.1:33311820-33321409 GCF_001531365.2 Cynara cardunculus var. scolymus
TAGTTTTTAAGAGTTTTTGTCAAATGCTTTATAATATAATATAGATTATTTTTTTTTAATTTAATTTAAGTTTAATAATGAAATAATTTATTTTTGGTTTAATAATATAACATTTTATAAAGATAATATTTAAGTATTCTGTTAGAACTCAATGATTATCCTCATTATATTTTACATTTTTTATATTTAAAATGAGATTTTATCATGTATTTTATTGTGTTTATATTCAGTTAGTTACACGTATTCAGATATGAGATGAAATCGGATAGGAATGAACGGGTTTAAGAGTTTTAAAAGTTTTTAATAGTTTTAGCGAAATGTTTTATAATATAGTATAGATAACATTATTAATTAATGAGATAATTATCCTTATTTATTAAATCAAAGTTAAAATGCATTTTTAAGGAAATTTTCGTACTTATCTCTTTCTTTCTCTCCCATCTCTGTATTTACATATACATCGGTTACATATTGTGAACACCATGTAAAAAGCCCTAATAATTTTTTCTACTAGTGTCTTCACAAATAGTATATTTAAATTTAGTTTGTGTTCATAATATGTACACAAGCTATATATACTACATCTCATAGATTTAGAATGTATTCACAATGCGATCACAAACTATAAAGGTATTTCTAAGAAAGTATTCATATTGTGTTCACCTTGATTTCATATTCAATTGTGTGTAAACGTGCATGCAGTGGCGGATGCAAAAAAAATTTGTTGTAAAGAGCACATATACGATAAAATAATAGTTAACTTCAATTTTATTAAAAAAGGATAAAAGGTTACCTCTTACAACTATGCCCTACGACTCTTCATCTTTTAGAATTGACTTATTACATCATCATTTGAAATTGTGAGAAGTGTTTCTTTTTCTAAGTTAGATATCATTGCAGCATTAAAAAATTCATCACCAATTTTGTTGCGCCAAAAAACAAATCTGACTTCACAATCTTCATGGCAGAAAAACATTTTCTGACTGTTGCAGTAGCAACGGGTAAAACCAAAGCTAGCTTCAATACCGATATACTAGAGGATAAGTTATATGCCTTTTTGTTTCCACCATCAATCTAGCGAGCTCGGAAGAATTACTCAAATCGACATCTTTCATCTTGACGCACAATCAAATAGTACATGTTAAATTGTTTCTCAAGAGCAAATCTTTCCCTAAGACTAAAATCATGAGGATACAACTCACTCAGCTTCAATAAATCTGATATATTGAACTGCAAAAATGAACCGATTGAGCCTCTATCCCTCATTCCACTCGTCCAGCCCTCTTCACGATATGGACTTAAAGGTGCTATACATTTAAGCAATTCAGTGCTTACCTCACTAAAATCGATCCCCAAAATCTTGAATTTGCATGTCCACAATAATGTTGAAAATATCAAGCTCGTAATAACAATGATTGGTGATGTTGGTCCTTTGTCTTTCATTTTTTGAATAACGGTCTGCCATATCCAAAGATTTAATACTGTTTGCTTCACAAAAATAATATATTTTCTTCAAAAGTGGATTAAAACCAGTTTCTCTAAATTGTCTCAATAGTTGTTCGGTTCCTCTTACCAATTGAAACCGCTTCGAAAATATCTTGATCCTTTTTTTGAAGAGCCCGTGATAACAAGTTTGTGACCTTTAAAATATGAAACATCAAGTGCAAATAAATCATGAAATCAAATGTCTTCAAATATGCTAGAATACCAGTCGCTTGAGTGCGACTAAAACCATTATCGTCGTCCTCTTCAACATATTGGAGCACTTCAACAACATTCGGAAACAAATAAATCAAGCTCAAAATAGTTTTGTAATGAGAACCCCATCGTGTATCTTCGACTCGTATAAGAGAAAACTCTTGGTATATCCTTGTTCCAGTTTTAATTTCACACTTAGCAATTGCTTCCTGCACTCTTTCTTTGTAACTTTTTCAAAGCATGTCTTTATGCTTGCAAGAAGCATTCACTACATTGATCACCATGCCTAACATATTAAAAAAGTTCTTAACTCCGTAATGTTTATTTGTGATCGCCACAACAACTAACTGAAGTTGGTGAGCAAAACAATTGATATAATATACCGAGTTATTGTCATTCAAGATTAAGGCCTTTTATCCATTGAACTCATCGCACATATTGTTTGCTCCGTTATGACCTTGCCCTCATACTTGTTTAAACTCAATCCATATTCACCTAATAAAGTATAAATGACAAATTTAAGAATTGAAGATATCCTCGTCACATGAACAATACCAACAAATCTCTCCTTAATAATACCACGTGCATCAACATATCGTAAAACCACCGCCATTTGTTCCTTCTTAGAAACATCACTGGACTCATCAACTAGCAATGAGAACACGTCATCACCAATTTTTTTACGAATGGATTTGAGTATTTGATTTGCAAAACAAGCTGCAATATTTTTTTGAATACTTGGAGACATCATTTGATTATTCTTTGGATCATTTTTTTAATATAACTTACCAACATCCTCATTGAAATCACCAATTAAGATTAATGTTTCCAAGAACATACCTCTAGAAATAGACATTTCAAATTCATTGTGACCACGAAAGGGCAATGCATTCTTCAACAAGAATCTAGAGGCCTTAATTGAAGCATTTAATCGAATTTGGTGCTCATTCTTCTCCTTATCAGTTTGCTTATGAAAGGCAACGGCAATAGATCGATCTTGGCTATCCTCACTTTTCTTAAGTGATTTATTGTGAATATTATTAATGTCGCCAGCATGAAGACCAAGTCTCTCTGTTTTATTCTAACTATTAGAGCCATCTGTCACAAAAGCATCACTTCACATTGTCCAACGTAATGATCTATAAACAAACAGCAACACAAGCAAAAAAGCTCTATCCGTTTTTATATTATACTGCAACCAATTTGTGTATTGACCAAACCAAGCCGGGCAAAAACATCTTCCTTTACTCCTGACAAATATTTTTGGAAAGGCATGACCACATGGTTGACAAAGTTCTCTAATCAAATATTTTCTCCTTATTTCAGCTTTTTGATTAGGATGATATTCTGAAATCTTTTTCATATCGGTTGAATCCCAAGGAAGATCGTTCAAATCAATTTCGTAAGGCATTGAAGCAGCTAGGGGTGCTCACGGCCCGGGTTGATCGGTTTGGAGCCGTTTTAACAACCCAACCCAATGTTGGCGGTTTGAAAATTTTCAACCCAACCCAACCCAACCCGTTCGGATTAATCGGGTTGATCGGGTTGTGTTTAAACAATGTAAAATCATATAAAAATAAAGGAAACTTTCCTTTGAAATACGACCGACCATTCAAGATAATATGCAAGTTCATCAAATATTTAGATATTACAATAAAAATGTTTAAGCCAAATGATAATACTTCAATCAACAACAATAGTTTTAGACGTTTCCAACCTCGATGTTTTCGCTTTTTTGACGTTGAGGTTGGTCATGTCATGAATGTCATATACAATTCAAAGTTAAAGTTAAGGTCGGGTTCATCGGGTTGTCGGGTTGGTCGGGTTTTTTTTGGGCCTGATCCGATTCCAACCCAATAAGGTCGGGTTGGCTAATTTTTTTTATCGATCATGCATCGGGTTACCTCGGGTTGGGTTTTTTTTTAAATTCGGGTTCGGTCGGTCGGGTTCATCGGGTTTTTGAGCACCCCTAGAAGCAGCAATGCTAAATTCATATGTTGATGATTTCCTTTTAAAAAATCATTCCTTTTTTTCCTAGCAATAGCAATAGCAATAACAAGATAAATATCAATGGTTTATTAATAGCAAACATATAACTTTGAACTTTGAACAAAATTACAAAATTACAAAATAAACCTAACATTTTTATTTGCCTACAAATTACATTTACTAACATATTGACAAAATCAAACCAAATACTAAGAAAATAAAACCAAATACCAACAAAATCATTCACCAATTACGAAGCAAACAGAATCAATGTCATTCAAAAATCAAGATTGGAAATCAAAAGTTTAGGTTTCTACCCAAAATGTTTTGAGATTGGAGAAGCTGATAAGTAGCAGTGAGCTATTTTGTTTCGTGAATTCGTCGATCTTTACTTATGTTCGACCATTCCAACTTCTTTTCTTGGCTTCCAGCTTCTGTTTTGTGAATGTTGACGTGAAAATTGAAATCCAACTTCTGTTTCATGAATGTTGGACTTGAGAACAAGGCTTGGGTTTTATTGTGGGCTGGGCTGGGCTTGGCCTCTGTATTTATTTTGTTGGGGCCTGATCACAACTTCTTAAAATTAAAAAATTCTTTTTGGCTCTCTGGACCTCAATTTGTTAGGGGCCTCGAACTCCTATCTCATTCATGTAAATTTGTCCCTGCGTGTATGTTATAGAGAAAAAAGAGATGATAGAGAAAATAGGAGAGGTTAAAGAAAAATAAGGTGGGGGAGAGAGGAGAGAGAAGAAAACGACTTTTAATTATTTTAGACTTTTTTTCGATTATTTTTTTGTGGTTTAGATTGGATCTCACGGATCTCACAAATTATCAAGTTCTTAAAAGAAGGTCCCCCTACACACACACACACACACACATATATATATATATATATAGAGAGAGAGAGAGAGAGAGAGGACGATAATCAAATGAGAACCAGAAAAAGGTTACAAACCTGTGAGAACCGATATAAAAATGTCTTTTTTCATTAGTCTTTTTGATCAAAAGTTATGATTAACATATTATTTCACATATGATTGTGTTCAACTTATGAAAAAATTGCATGTGAATTTCTTTTTTATTGACTTAGTGAAATGAAAAATACACATAAAAAATATTCATATGGTGAAACAAATATATGTGACACTATCGCATTATGAAACAAATATATGTGAAGCAATATCATAAATCATAGTATTTGATGGAAAAAATCATGTAAAATTTATTTTTAAATCGGTTCTCACAAGGTTTGTAACATTTTTGTGGTTCTCATTTGATTTATAGAGGCCTAATCAAATAAAAACTAATTAGTTTGTAGTAACTCTAAAACCCAACGTGGGCCAATCTTTAAGATAATTAATATTTTCTTAAAATAAAATAGAAGGATAAATTAGTAACTTGAATAAAATTTGAGTTGATTATCCAATTTACTTTAATTAGTTTAATATTTCAATTTACTTTAATTAGATTAATTACTTTATTATTATTATTATCATCATCATCATCATCATCATCATTATTATTATATATACACACACGCACACAAGGACACACAGGGACCAAAATCTGATGGCCTCCTCCGATCATCTTGTCCAACCCCATCCACGCTACTGACCACCATCTATATCGACACTCCCCTCAATCTCCCCCTCAAATGCCCTCATCGATCACGTTGACGGCGATGTTGTCGAATGAGGAGTTGAATGAGAAAGTGGAGGCATTTATTTCAAGATTCCGACAACAATATTTAGTTTCCAATGTGAAGATTAGTAGAAGTAGGTCTGATACTGTGTGGGAGTGGGGTTTTCTTTAAAACCAGATTTGCATCGTACCTAGATCTGAAAAAATTACATGGTTTTCTTTCTTTTTCAAAAACCAATTAAGTAACCTATTTGAGTTTGTGGGTTATGCTATGTTCTTGATTGAAGATTTGATCACCGGAGGAGGTATCACATAGGTTACAGTGTGTATCATAATGCATCTTGTAAGTATTTTAGATATCACATTGCTTATGGTGTGTCTCACAATAGTATCTAGTTCTTCCTTGAATGACTCCCCACACACACACACACACACACACACACACACACATATATATATATATATATATATATATATATATATATATATATATACACAACATAGGTATTATAGTAGTACTACAATTGGTATCGCAATGGTACCACAGTTGGTATCATAGTGGTCTTGAAGTTTATTTGGTGTGTTTTGGATATCATATTGTATGTATTTTGGGTATCACAATGTGTATCTTGGTCTATTTTGGGTATCACATGGTGTTCTCTGAAATAAGGTTTACCAGAGGCAAGAAGCAGGAGAGAGAGACAAAGGAGAGATAAAAAAATTAAATACCTAAAATGCTCTTTAATTAAAAATTTAAGTCAAATTACCAAAAATATTAGTTTCTTAATTTATCCATTGATTTGTGGTTGAAATTGGATCTCACAATTATTATAAACTAAACAGTTCTCCCTTGAATGGACATATATATATATAGACATATATATATATATAGAGAGAGAGAGAGGGGGAGCGATCAAATGCAAATCACCCAATTTGTATAAACCGTGCAAATCACCCAATTTGTATAAACCGTGCAAACCACCCTAATCCGTCAATTTCATTGTTTAATCTTATGAATTTTTTCATGAAATTGTTTCATATACATATTTAGAACCTCGTTAAATAAATTAGCCATCAACTCCTTTTGGTTTTTGCGATGACCATTAGAACCAGAACTAAAACCCGAAAATAAACGACTTGAAGAGCTTTATTGTTCATTTCTTACGCCAAAAAAGTTTTTATAATGTTCAAATAAATCGCTAAAATTACGATCACACTTGTATATTTGTTTTTTGAAAAATCATATCATTATGGCTATCTAGACCAAAAGTCAAACATATGCTTGCAATTAGAACTTTAACATCGATAACATCTAAATACGGTCCTCCGTCCCGAGTCGAACCGTACCTATTTGGCCGATCTCTAGTTGGAACTAGTGATGACCAAATGGGTTCGAACGGGATTGGGACCGGCCCCGTCCGAGACCGATTGGGACCAGTTTGGGACCGCCGGTTAAAGATCGGTTATGGTTTTCATAAATAAAAAAAAAGGCCTGGTCTAGCTCGGCCCTGCTCGGGCACCGGGACCGGCCCGATTTTTTTCAAAAAAAAATATATTTTTATATGTATTTGTAAATGTATTTCTAGCTTTCTAAGTGTATTTGATTGAAAATCAAATCACAAATTTACAAAAAAAAACATTTTTTTAAGTGTATTTGATTGAAAATCAATTATAAAACTATAATAAAACGTAATTTTTAAGTGTATTTGATTGAAAACAATTATAAAACTACAATAAAACGTATCTTTTAAGTGTATTTGATTGACCTAATAAAATATTTTAAATTGTATTAGAATAACATTAAAGTATTTTTTAAAATTTATTAAAAAGAAATTTAAAAAAAAGTATAAGAAGAAAATGTCTTTTTAATATAGGATTGGTTTGGGCCCGGCCCGAGAACGGTTATCGTAACCGGTCACAAGTACCCTTAATCGGGCCTTAATATTTTCGGCGGCCCTGATCCAGATTGTTATGGTTTGGGACCGGGACCAATTTAGGCCCGACCCAAGACCGGTTTTTTGGCCACCTCTAGTTGAATTGAAACTGAGCCTGCTGATGTAATTGGTCCTGAAAGGCGTTTTGTTTGTAACAAACATCAACAAAATGGGCCTGCTGCTTGGGCTTGAACCCAGATTTTATTCACTTTTTGGCTCATTTTTTCCCCAACATATAAATGTAATCATACAGAAATTAAATGAACATTAAACACATTTAGGGGCCGTTTACTAAATACTTACCTGGTAAGTGTGAATCGGTTAACTTTTCTTACTTGATGCACATAGCAAAGGCTGGAAATCTTACCTGGTAAGAGCGATGATAGGGATAGAAAGTCTTACCCGTTAAGTGATGGTGAAGACTCTTACCCGAGTAAGCATTTACCGGGTAAATTGTTGCATATGTTACCGTTTTAATATACTACAATCTTATCTGGTAAAATAGATTATAGTGTTAACTCCCACCGGTAAGCGCTTATCGGATAAGTATTTGGGTAAATGGTCCCTTAATTATTAAAGGATAATATACATGATTTATAAGCTAAAATAATCAAGTTATGGTTTCACAATCAACTCATTATTCATAAATGAAGATAATTCAAGGATAACCTAATTTGTGAATTTATTCACTGTAATTTTAATTTTGAACAGCCCTTCAGATGCTAGGGTGAAACATGACCGTTATAGTCCAGGAAGTCAAAATATAATTACAGAAATTTCACCGATTCAAATGATACATACGTAATTTGTTTTTTATTTTTGTCTTCTATGATCTAATATTAAATTTTAGAAAAAATTGGTTAATGTAAGATTAAAGGGTCGTTTATCAAGTTATATTACCTTACCAAATATTATTTGGTAAGTCAGGATGACGACTCTTACCCGGTTAGCACTTGTCAGGTAAATTGTTGCATGTGATGTTGTTTGATGGAGTAAAAAAAAATTCGGACAAGGTAGGTGATAGTGTTAAATCTTACGAATAAGGAGCTTATCTGTTGAATGTTAGGGTAAATGGATAAAAAGAAAACATGACAAATACAAGACAACAGTTTTGAAACCACGACCTTAAGGAGGTGGCCGCAAGGTGCTAACCAATTGAGCTACTTATTATATGTATTCCTAATAGCGTTCATATATTATATTTGAGTAAAAAAAAAACGGGGTGGTCATGGCCCCCCAAGGCCCCTATGGGGTTCCACCACTGCTCGGACAAAGTAATTTTGTTCAAAGAGTCAACAGGTTCAAGTTCAAATCTTGCAGCAGACAAGTTTGAACACCTCTGCTAGCTAGCTTAAGTCATTTAATCAACTCTGAAATGTCTTCTCACATGTGGTTCCTAATAGGTACCCTTTGAGACCGATCGAGATTGCCATTATCAACCTTTTGTTCAAACAATCTAATTTCTAACATGTCGAAATAAGTATGGTGTTTGGTGATTGTAAATCTTCGTTTCAACATTAAATATAGTCACATTTATGGCATTACGGTAATTTTATCAAATTATTATGATTAAATTGTAAATTTTAGTATTTTACCTTCCAACGTAATAGTTAACTAATTAATTTGCAACTTTATAAAATAGAATTGTCTTTCATAACGATCGTTGAGTGACGAAAAGCCTCGGTCTTAAAAGTGTTATTTATGGCATTCATAAATAAAAGAAACTAATTAATATATATAATAGAATTGGGGTCTCATGAAATAAGCATTGGTCTCATATGATCCTAACACTCTCTCTCTCTCTCTCTCTCTCTCTATATATATATATATATATAATATAATAGAGGGTTTTGTTAAGGTTTTTATAAAAGAACCTTTGTTGTCGAATAAAGGTTTTTGTTCAGTTACAAGTTCTTAAAAAAACCTACGAGTTTGAACAAGAATCCGAGTTCTTGTCCATATTCCTTTTTTTATTATTTTTTAATCATTTTATTTTGTCTTAATAAATTTACAAAATATATAACTTGAAATTGATATAAAAAAAATATTTTTTTAATTTTATACAATTTTTTATATTATATTTTAATTAGTTTAATTTTTAATTATCTCGTTATATTATTATGTTTAGATTATTTTTCAAATAAATAAATAAATATATATATATATATATATATATCTATACTATATTATAATGCATTTGGCTAAAACTCTTAAAAACTCTTAAACTCTTAAAACTCTTAAACCCGTTCATCCCTATCCGATTTCATCCCATAACTGAATCCGTGTAACTAACTGCAGATAAACACAATCAAATACATGATAAACAT
>NC_037532.1:33323829-33330117 GCF_001531365.2 Cynara cardunculus var. scolymus
CGTTATTGTACATAAATTAAATTATAAAAAAATTGGATTAAAAAATTACACAAAAAAATGAGGAATTTCAAATAGTTAATTTGATACTAATATTGATATATATTTTTGTCAAATTTTTATGATATCGTCAAACATATATTTTATTCAAAAATAAAAACATCATCGCTTTCTCAAAAATTAAAAACACGATGTATCTCGCTGCATTGCGCGAGTACTCTTCTAGTATATATATTATTACAATTAATTTATAGATCAATAAATTAATATATAATTGTAAAATTCTATTTATTATCTGGTCAAATTAAGATTATGAGTGATCTATATAACAATTTATTATTTATTCTTACTTTTTATTAAGATGAATATTTGTGTAATTTGCATTTTTTTAATTTATTGTTTTTCAAATATGTTGTAACACCCGGATTTTTGGTACTTATAATTACGGGTTTTAAATGCATCTTTGATCTTAGAATAACCTTAGTTGATGTTTTGAGTTAATTTATATTGGTGACCAGTAGTTAAGAAAAACTCAAAATCAAGACAACTTTTCTTCAAGACTGTGAAGAAAAGCAGAAAGTGAGTCTGCAGCTACAACTTTCTTCGCACCTGTAAAGGAAGCCTTCACGCCAGTGAAGATGAGCAAAAAACGGGCTGCAACTGGATTAAAAAGGCCGATTTGAACCTCTTCTTTATTTCTTTTCCAAACTCTTTTTCTCTTCATCCTCATTCTCTCTCACTGCATTTACTTCGGTCCTAACACATTTATATCACCAAATCGATTTCTTCTTGAGCAGTTAAGAGTCTTGGAGCTAAAGATTCAAGTCATGTCGATTGAGGTTCAAGATCTTCATCTTCTCACCATTGTTGAACTACTTTTGTGTTTTCTTAAAAACCTGTTACCGAGTTCATTCTAACTTCTTTAAATTTTTATACTTGTCAAAATACTTCATGTTAGTCTCCTATAACATCCCTCTTAGTGTATTTTACACGTATATGGATTCTGACCAATTTTGAGTGTTTTGGGAGATTTGAAGGTTTTTACTCTTTTTGCTAGTAAAGATTGAATCTTCAAGAATATTGTTGTAAAAGCGTGTTTTAAGTACACAATTGTTATTTTGGGACTTGAATGTTGAATCATATGATTTAAGTATATTTGATCTTGTTCGTCTTTGGTAGAGTTTTATGTAAAATGATCACATTTTGGAAAGAGAAGTTGCTACTACTTGGGGGATTAAATGTTTTGAGGATCTGCGTAAATTTGGAGTTTGCGTTAATATTTGGTATCTTGTAGCTTGCTTCGTAGTTTTGAAAGTTTTCTTATAAGGATCTTGCTTGGAGATCTCAAATCCTCACATTTGGGAAGCTAGATTTTGGGTATGGTCTAGATTTAACTTAATCTAACAAGGTGAGTTCAAGTTGTTCTGTGAAAATTATGTACATGCTAAAAATGTTTATTTTGGAGTCTTGAAGTGTTTTTTTTAGATTTATCAAATGTTGTTGATTACCTGATAGATTTGCGTCTTTTACACATTTGGTTTTATAAAATCTTGAGAACTATAAATATTGGGGTTTTGGAGCATTTTAATGAATAAATCATATCAGTATACGTTTCTTTGATGATTTATTAATTAAATGGAGGTCATTTGATGTAAATACACTTTTAGTGTAATTGGTTTTATAAACCATTTAGGGCATATTTATTATATTATGAGACATTTTAGAAATATAAATAGTATGATTTCGTTTGAGAAAGGCAAATGATGAGTTTTTGAGATAATCATGCTTTTGGAGCATCTGTTTGCATAAACATTGGTTAAATACATTTTTATTGCTTATTATTTAATATAGTGTCGGGTATTTAGTTTTAGAACTTTATTTAATTTTCAACTAATTAGAAAAAACAATTATCAAAAATTATGTTTTATTTAGGTTAAAGGATTTCATGAAAGTAATGTTTATAAAAAGATAAAATATTTCATGGAAAAATCTAAGCTTCAAATTTTATTTAATTATTTTGCTGATTATGCATAGAAAACATATATTTGTGCCACCAAATTTTATTGATTAAACTGAGGGACCAAATCCTAAAAAAGAGTTGAGAGAATGACCAAATCTGTTATAAAAATAAAAAATAGTTTGAGGGACCAAGTTTGTTATAATAATACTAGAAAAGTACTCACGCAATGCAGCGAGATACATCTCGATTTTAACGTTTTGTTTCATTCTGTCATTTGTCGATGTTATAATACAGTTTTATGTGGTTTTGAGAAAAAGATAATAAATAAGTATTTTGTTAGAAGTCAATGATTATCTTAATTATATTTTAGTTTATATTTTAGCAAAAAATGCCCCCGCACTGACAGAAACTTAACTAAAGTAGTTACTAGAAGAACCATATCCGATTATAAAAATGGAACTACAGGGATGTCCCTCGTTTATATTTTTTTTTTCCAGAGACCTTACTCGTTAATTTTTATAAACCGTATCAACCAACTTCATATTTAACTCTTGATTGTGTCATATCAAAACCCTAACTTTTAGATGTAATTAGCATTCAAGTTTTTAAAGATAAGTCAATTGCTTGGCCATCAAAATTTAGATCACACTTTCTTGTTGGAGTGCCACAAGAAAATATCCATCAACATTAATTGCTTCAATTGCAAACACATCCTAAAAAAGGATGAATATAAGCCATTCATTAGTAATTACTCCTGTCTTTCTTTCTTATAATAAATTCGGGTTTTGTTGAACATTTGCATTTAATGTTTAATGAGTAAGGGGTTGTTTGTTTACCTCTTAATAGTTTCATTAGCAGACAGCATCTAAATCGTTAAGAGGTGAATCTTGTTTGACACAAAAGTCTGCCTCTTAATGGTTCTAAAATCCTCTGAATGATTTTGTATCATGGGTCTCCCTTAACCATTCAGCACCCTAATTCCATTGTAAATAATTACCAAACAAATTATATTTCATTTTGCACTATATCATGAAAGCTTTTAATCATTTTGCATCAAACTATTCAGCAATTGTCAAACGGTCCCTAACTCTCTTGCAATTATGTGTTGTATTTTTTTGGTTTTATATTTTATTTTGGTTTTATATTTAATAACTATTCCTCAAAATTCATTTTGGAAAATAGTTTATAGTATCGTACTAACATATTTGTAAATTGTTTAACAATTATACCAGACTTTATTTATAACCATGACTCATAATTCATTTTATTGTTAATAATAGTGTAGAACAGAATTCAAAAAATACATAAGAGATTAACAACTAGTAATCAGTCTCGGATTCTAGTCTTAACCGATCTTATTCAAAACCCAATTTTCACTATAATCAGAATACGACCATTAATTTCAACTAGATTTAATCCTTATCCTTTGAGAATCAGATATATTATAACTATATTGAACTAAACCTATGTCTAGACCTATTCATTAATCAAACCTTCATATCTTACACATATTAGTTATGGTGAAATGTCGAATTAATGTTTTTTTAATTGAAAATTTGTAACACCCCAATATCACATTTGTATATAAACATATATTTGCATATATTAAGAAATATAATTTACACATTCGACCTCAATATCTTACAAAAGCTATATTACAAAAATAGTTAATAACTTTTTCCACAAAATATCTATACAACACATGAATACATAACAAGTATTCAGATACAAAAAAATGATATGTTAGCCCCATAACCCATGCAAACGTATTATAACACTTTAGAATTGTTCCTTCCCCTTGTCTTCTAGTTGTGTCTGTCCTGTAATGCACATTTTTTGAAACACAAAATGAGGGTTAGACCTTGAGGTCTAGTGAGAAATCTCTTTAATGCAATTACAGAGTAAATCATCACCAATTCACATTTACAAACTCATCTTTGTAATAATAACAATTATATATCATTTTGATATAACAAACCTTAGTTATTGATTCCAAATAATCACATTACCTCAAAAACACATGATGAGTAAACTCATTGCAACACATAGATGAATGTATAATTTCCTCGCATCATATAGTGAGATAACTCCATCTACTCGCATCACATTGATGTTGTACACTCAACTTGTCGCATCATATAGGTGCGATAAGTCAACTTGTCGCATCCTTGTAACTCACTCCTCGCATCACATGGTGAGATAACTACACTTCATCACATCACACAGACGCGGTCATCACATCACACAGACGCGGTCATCGCATCACACAGACGGGATAAACTCAATTTGTTGCATCATATAGGTGCGATAAGTCAACTTGTCACATCACAAGGATGCGACAAAATTCACTCCTCGCATCACATGGTGAGATAACTCACTTCATCGCATCACATGGTGAGATAACTCACTTCATCGCATCACACAGACGCGAAAAACTCAACTTGTCTCATCATATAGGTGCGATAAGTCAACTTGTCGCATCGTCCTCGCATCACATGGTGAGATAACTACACTTCATCGCATCAACAGACGCGATAATTATAAGTCATCGCATCATAAAGATGCGATCACTTTGAATGTTGATCAAAAACCCAGATTTTATAACTCATGATTTTGCCACCTTATCCTGATATACATCTCTCTTTGATATGTCATTTTTATCTCAGTATACGTCTCTCCTTGATATGCCTCTTTTATAAACAAAATACACCTTTATTTGATATGTCACTCTTATTCCAATAATGATATAAACATAATAAAACCCACAACTATGTTGACTATAGCATAATAAAACAGTTTATATCAACCCACATAAATAACCCTTCAATTTAGATTTAAATTTCCAAATAAGGAAAGTTTATAAATAACTCACCTTAATCACAAAGAAATGAATAATACTAATCTTCCACATAGAAATTATAGAATCAATTGAGTTATTTCCTCCTTCTATTTTCTGTTTTATTCGCACCCAAGAATACACCCAAAAAAACATTTTCACCAACTTAAAAAATATACCCATGAGATATTAAAAATATCTCATATAAAACCAATTTAAACAACTGAGGCGGTGGAAGTATTTAAAATAGTTTAAGCACATATACCCAATTAGCCCCTCAACTTATCGTCTTATAACAATAACAACCCTGATCTTAATAATCGAATAACGGGTTATCAGAAAAACAAAATCATGTTAGATTAAAAAGATTAGTTTGAGAAATTTCATTTGGGTCAAGTAAATAGGGCTTATAAGATTTCTTTTTTCAATTTTCTTATACCTTTAATAATAAATAAACATTTTAAAACAATTTAATTTAATAGAATAATATATAATATATGGACATAAAGTTTATGATGAGAGAGGTTTGACATTTACTTGAAGGCCAATTTCCTCTTATCCTCTCCCTCTCATCATGACTTGGCATCCCTATCAACCATCTTTTTCCAACACCATAAAAATGTTTCAAGAGCCTTATTACAAATATAATATTTGAACATGTTACATATATATATATATATATATATATATATCCTTCCGAAAAATTAATATATGAAAATAAACCCTTTTTTATATGGAGGCTCAAACGAGAACATGATCAAATAAAAGATACACGAAAACGTCTATATCATATGTGATTTTATACTAAAAATCTTGTGATTCAGATTCAATCAACGCAGATACATGCACATGTGCTTGGCTGGTGACCTGAAAACGTTGATCGACCCTGTATCACATTTGATTTTTTAGTCTAAAATCACATGTGACAATAGACGTTGTCGTGTCCTCTTATTTTGACTTTATTTTTGTTTGAATCCAACTCTATCTATATACGCATCATAATCATTTGTATATTTTTTTTGTTTAATATAAATTATTACCTAATTATGTTTTTAATAAATGCTTAAAAAGGAAATATATTATAGTTGTTATCTATACTATCTTATAAATCATTTGGCTAAAACTTTTAAAAACTCTTAAAACTTTTAAAAACTCTTAAACCCGTTCATTCCTAAACGATTTCATCCCTATCCGATTTCATTTCATATCTGAATTCGTGTAACTAACTGTAGATAAACACAATCAAAATACAGGATAAGCATTTCATGTTAAATATAAAAAATCTAAAATATAATTAATATAATCATTAAATTCTAACATAATACTTAATTATTATCTTTATAAAATTTATAATATCAAACCAAAAATAAATTGTTTTATTAAACTTAAATTAAATTATATATAAAAAATATATTATCTATACTATATTATAAAACATTTGGCTAAAACTCTTAAAAACTCTTAAAAACTCTTAAAACTCTTAAAAACTCTTAAA
>NC_037532.1:33332652-33349099 GCF_001531365.2 Cynara cardunculus var. scolymus
TAAACATCTCATTTTAAATATAAAAAATCTAAAATATAATTAGGATAATCATTGAGTTCTAACAGAATACTTAATTATTATTTTTATAAAATGTTATATTATTAAACCAAAAATAAATTATTTCATTATTAAACTTAAATTAAATTATAATAAAAAAATAAATTAAAGAAATTATATAAAAAATAGAATTTTTGAATAGTTGATTTGATATTAACGTTGATATATAATTTTTCAAACTTTTAAGACATCTTCAAAATTATATTTTATCCAAAAATAAAATCATTATTGCTTTCTTAAAAACACATAAAATCGTATTATAACATCGACATAGATAAATAATAAAATAGAACATTAAAATCAAAATGTATCTCGCTGCATTGCGCGAGTACCCTTCTAGTTATCATAAATATATTCAAGTACCATAATATAGGAATTATCTATACCATATTATAAAACATTTGACTAAAACTTTTAAAAATAATTTTTTATGCATAAAACACTGTTTATTGATACATGTTACTTAAAATTCAAGATTACAAGTAAAATATGCATTAGTACATCTTATTAAAGCTTTATATTTGAATTCGTATAACTAACTGCGGTTAAACATAATCAAATACATGATAAACATTATTTTAAATATAAAAAATCTAAAATATAATTAATATAATAATTGAATTCTAACAGATTACTTAATTATTATCTTAAAAAATTATTTTATTAAACCAAAAATAAGTTAGTTTGTTTTTAATCAACTAAATTATAATAAGAAATTGAATTAAAGAATTACACAAAAAATGAGAACTTTTAAATAGTTAATTTGATACTAATATTGCTTATTTTTTTCAAAATTTATATTTCATTCAAAAACAAAACCAAAAACATTTTCGTTTTTCTCAAAACCACATAAAATCGCATTATAACATCAATAGAACCAAAATTTAAAACGAAACATTAAAAATTAAAATGTATCTCTTTGTATTGCACAAATACCCTTCTAGTTTTAATAGATATTTACTGAAGAGGAGCACTAATTTATATTAAATAATATAATTAATATTTTACATGAAAATTATAATACCATTATAGAAAATTAAAAGCTATACAAGATATTTACTGATAATTCAACCAAACAAGGAATAGACACACCACCATTTTGGGCCTTCTTATTAAAGGTTAGGCACCTAAAAAGCAACTGCTCTTAAATTATCACATGCATCTTGGGGATGCCTACTTTTAGCCCCTCTTTTATATCCTACTTTTGCTTTTCAACCCTAATCTACTCATTTTGTCTCTTCACCCCCTTCATTTTTAACATAGGTGTATCATGTTATCTTTTACTTCTATACAGTAAATTAACTTAACGGCGTAACATGTGTCTCTTTTGACATGTTAATGTGTGTGAAAGAGTTAAATGACGTACCTTTTATATATATATATATATATATATCATTTGTAGTAGCATACAGATGTATGATGTACACAAACAATAGACGCTATAAAGAGTTGACTAGTCATTTACGATAAATTTTCTTAGATCAAATGATATTTGATCTAGTGGTATCTAGGTACCAATTGAGCTCAACCTTCCAAAGATCAAGGTTCTAAACGTCATCAAACTTAAGGTGTGTGAGTTTATCCTATATAAATGTTATATACTTTTAAAAAAATATAGACTCTGTTGGAGTTAGAGAGAAATCCACCACTGTGAAAATATTATAGATGCAAGATATAAAATAGGAAAGAATATTTTCTTTTTTGCCAATATTATTATTTTGTTATATTATATCAACAAGATAACATGATAAAATGATTGCATTTAGTATTTTTCTTTTTTTGGACAAATTACATGAAAAAGTAATGTACTTTAACTTGATTTCTGTTTTGAGTAACGTATTTTCAAAACTTCTATTTTGGTACCTAAGATGTAAAGTTTTAAACATTTAAGTACTTAGGAAAGTAACTGGTTGAAGCATTAACTGGTTACCATGCTGATGTGACGAGTGATGTGGTATCCGACTCAGTATTATTTGCTATTCAACCCAATTTCATCACATTACTCGCCACATCTACATGGTAACTGGTTAATGCTTCAACTGGTTATCCTGGTATTTAAATATTTAGACCTTTACATTCTAGGTACCAAAATGAAAGTTTTAAAAGTACGTTATTCAAAATATGAATTAAATTAAAGTACATTACATTTTCATGCAATTTGTCCTATACTTTTGAGTCCAAGTAAACTTGTTGGCATGCATGTAGAAGAGGTCTTAATTCTTTGATATTACGGGTATTGTTTGAGTGTTCTTACATATGACAACTAGTGGTGTGCTTGTATAATGTTTATAGCTGATTTCGAGAAAGTGATTGTGAAACTGAATTAAAACTTTTGAAACTGTTAGAAATGATAATTTTACATTTACCCTAACTATTTGGTTTTCTTATAACAATTTATTAACCACCTTTATAAGTCTGATTGTTTTACCTCTAAAAGCTTAGAACACCAAAATCAGTTTTACCAAACACTACAAAACTGTTTATTATAACTCGACTTCATGTCATGCTAACAAGTTTTACAGCACAGCCAAACACTCGTATAGACTCGTTAAAACTTACAAATATAAACTCACAGATAATCTGTCTGTCACACTCTATGTGGCAATAAGATTTACCTAAAGGACTCAAACTTCAAACCTCTGATATTTGAGGGGCCAAATATGATATAAGGGAGTTTTAAGCGGTACTAAAGTTAAAATATTTGCCGGTTATATTGAGGAAAAATACTCCTTGGACACGTAAGCTGGCGGGCTCCAGCCCGAAATGTTCAACACATCAGAACATAAATACATCATTAGAAATTTAGAACTGAATTGGAATATCGTATATACTTTACTCCCATACGCAAAATTCCTTTTTATCCTGTAATCTCTTTCAATCATCAAAAGAAGTTTGGCATTAATCTGCCATTTTTTGAACCCTTGTGGCGTTTTGAACCATCTCTATCGTTGGCCACAGCTATGGAGCTTTTTCAGGAGCTAGTGTTTACGATCTCTTTATCTCTCATAGTTTCTTTGTTAGTCGTGAAGCTATTTTCAATGGCATCCGGTGGTGATGATGGGAATTCAACGGTATCGAAAAGGGTTGAAGAAAAGATAGAGAAAGAATGGGTTGTTTGTGATTCTGAAAAAGAGGAAAAAGCTGGGTACTTTGAAGATGCGGTGGAAGTTAGTAAAGATGTTGTTTGTGGAGGATATGTTGAAGCTGAATTAGGAAGTGGGTGTGTGATGGAAGACACAAAAAGTGTCGGTGAAGTTGGTGCGAGTTATGTGTTTGATGAAAGTCCTGAAAGAACCGACTTTAAAGATGCTTCTGTTGGTTTGGTGAAAAGTGGTGAGGTTAATGTCTCGGGATCATCAATACAAGAAGATTGTATGAAGTCCATTGTATTGCAACAGGAATCAATCGCCGTTGATGGTGGGGATGACGGTGGTGAAGTGAAGATCGAGGAGGGAGATGGGATTTTGTACGATGATTGGCAGGGGATTGAGACCACGGAGTTGGAGAAGGATTTTGGTGCTGCGGTGGCGTTTATGGGATCTAAAATCAGTGCTGATCGGGTAAGTTTGATTGACAATGAGGTAAAGTTGCAGTTTTATGGGCTTCATAAAGTCGCACTTGAAGGGCCTTGCTTTGAGTCGCAACCGATGGCTCTCAAGATCTCTGCTCGTGACAACTGGTATCATCTTTTCCTTGTCAAAGAACTACATTTTCATTTATCTGAGTACGAAAAGAACATAAATTGTGAGTTTTTATTAAAAAATGTGTGGATTCTGATTTGGATGTCAAGCTAGATCAAGAAAATCTTGATCATGGAAATATGAATATGATACTAAAGAACTTTTTGAGTTGAAGGTGAAACAATGTGACAAGTAGCATAGAAAGGAACTAAATTGATGGTTATTTTGCCTAAATTTGAGCAAAGGTTGATTACCAACAACCCCGACCGGCCTACACGGAACCGACCCCTTAGGAACTGCATGTGAGGAGGCATTTTCAAGCTGACTCAACGGCTGAGGCTAGCGGAGCAGTTCAAGCCCAATCTCTTGCTGGATTTAAACTTGAACCTATTGTGTTGTTGTGTGTTTGAGCAAAGTTGCTCCGTCCCTTTGCCAACTAAGCTAACCGCCCAAGGGCATTTTGCCTAAATTGGTAACATTTGGTCCTTTGTTCCATGATGTAGATACCAATGAATGTGGCCACTAATTTATTGCACTTGTTTCTTTGCATTTGACACCCTACTTGAATTTGTACTGTAGATTCGTGCGGCAACTAAATGAATAATTATGGCCTCTATTTTTACTCATCTTTTTAATTGTCTTGCCATTTCTAGATGTAATTGTAACTCAACCTGTAGTTTTGGAATGCCCTTAGCAGAAGAGCTCATCAAAGCTGTTGCTAATCTTAGGTTCTTGTTACTCTTTACAATTGGGTCGAAAAGGGGAGATCTCAAGATGGTTTCTACTTTTATCTTACGAGTTTCTGGCTTTAATATAGATAGGAAACAGGAAAACATGATAATGGAATACTTATTTGTTCGTTATACGAAAGACTACTAGAAGTTCTTGATTGTAGTAACCGATATGTGCTGTTGTAATTGCTTCATTGTTAGGGTGCATTTGGTATGTGGGAGAGGATATAGAAAAATTTGTTGTCCCAAGTTAGGCGGGACATTAGACGAGGAAAGTGGAGGACATGAGTTTGACAAAAATGCATTTTTTCTTTCCCACCAAAATCGGTCGAACAAAAATCAAGGAGAAGAGACACGATTGGTAAATTACTAAACTACTGCTAATAAAATTGAAACCTTAAAATCTTCGTGAATTCTTTCACCCGCCTACCACACTTTTGCCATCCTGTCCTTGCCAGTCCCATCCACATACCAAACGCACCCTAAGTAGTTAGTTCTGTTCTTTTCCATTATCTTTCTAGCAGAGCTGATCTTATAAGCACAATCTTGTAGAACTCACAAGAATCTCGTTCCTTGTTTTCTTGTAGCAGACTTTTTGTTTTTTTGTTTCCGTTTGTTATTTCCTTCTCTATGACTGTTAACATATCAAATTTATGGAACCTTTTATCAGGAATGCTTGGAAACGTCTAGAAAATTTAGGACGAGATGAAGCAATGGCGCAATATATTGCTCTTCTTTCTCGACATGTTCCTGATTGGATGGGAAATCATGCTTCAGTAAGAAAAAAATTATGCTATTTAGTTGTTTATTGATTCTTTCATTATTCATTTGGAATAAAAAATTTATGCACACCTACTCAGGAAGATGATATGCAAGATTTTATAGCTACCAGAATATCTGGAAAACTTCATTCGGATGAAGAAACACCAATTGGAGCTGAAAGTGAGAGGTAAGGTAAGGCTACGCTTGCCAAAGTAGCCGATAAGCTAGCTGTTGGCTGAAAACCTAGTTGTAATTAGTTGTCGGCTGAAAAACTAGCAGTAGTTAGCTGTTGGCTGAAAAATTAGTTGTTGACTGATAAACTAGCTGATAAATGATTGACGAAGCATATGATATTTTCATCATCTTATCAAGTTCCCTCTGTTTACTATCTTGAGCAGAACATTGGAGCAAATGAATCCATGCATTGATCTCATGGCTGTTGAAGGTTCAACCATCATAATAGGGGTATGCGTTTGAATTCACGACTTTTTTGTTTTGAATGATTTGTTATAACCCCCCCTCCCCCCGCGCACAAAGTAAATGCAGCGAATTCCATTTATGGGATATCTCAAAATAAACGCGCCTCTTTGCCATTTGCAGTTGGTACACTTAGTCATTTGTGAGAGGAAGTTCACAAGTTCAAATGCGCAAAGTAAAGTTGTATGAATCTTCTTTCCCTAGCCCCCACAAATCCAAGAAGCGAAGAGCCAACCTTGAGAGCCAGCTCAACTGGCTAATAAAGACTAGGCTTTGAGGTTTCTCCTTCATAGGTCGCTAGTCAGGTCTCTTCAATTCCACTGGGGATTTTCCTGACTGTTATCTTCAGGGCCCATGAGATTAGTCGGTGTGTACAAGCTGGCTAGGACACATACAGTTACCAAAAGATTAAAAATAAATCCAAGGAGCCTTGATGCACTATGTTCAGTGTTTAGCTTCCCGTGTTCTACAGTAACTTCATATCCTTTGAGAGTCTGACATCAACTAAACTTGGACCATTTCTCCTCAATATATGTTGATCCTATTTTCTTTCCTTAAAAAGGCTCTTTTTGAGGATAATTAATGGCCTAATGGGGGGTTTCAAATATTCTCTGTCACTCTAGGGAATCGACACTCTGTACACGTCTAGCTCCCCATCAGTACTCTGGGACAATCTGCACACGTCTAACCTTTGTTGGAGGGGGCATTTTGGTGTCCCACATCAGCTAGACTTTGACGATTTCTCCTCCATATATGTTCAAACCTCCCTTCTCTACTTATTACTCTTTGAAGAATAATCTAACGGGGTTTCACATATTCTCTCACCTAGATTGTAGTATTAGTGTTTCTAACATTTCGTATTTTTGGACAAATATTCAGGAGAAACAATGACGCGAAAGTTCTTCCTGGGTTGATCTTGACTCCTTGGCAGTATCTCTCACATTAGTCGATCGTCTAACTGAGAATTGCAGCATTGGCAGTCTTGTAAGATGAGGTCGCCGTTTTCGTCGACAATGAAGCATATAAGTAATAATGATGATGATATCATTTGTAAATAAAGAAGTTGTTATGTTTGGTTATGGCTAGCATTTTGGAGACAAGTGCTGGAAATCTGTTTCTTTTGTATCTAATCTATCATTATTATTGTAAGCATTATTGGTGTTACTGCTGCTGTTGGATAGAAAAGTTCCTTTGGCATTTCTATATTTCAATTTTCATGGTTAATATATATAGAGAGAGAACAAATGCAAACCATGTTATTCAACCGATCATAATTTTTCATTTTTAATGTAGAGGATGTTAATCATGGATATTATCATCTTCATTATTTTAATTTTAGAGAAATGCATGAAACAGTTTCATTAAAATTTTATTAAGTATTATATGAAAAAATTTCATAACCATATATGAAACAACTTCATAAAAAAAAGTATTATATGAAACAATTTCACAAGATTAAACAATGTCATGAAAAAATTTCATAAGATTAAACAATAAAATCGACGGATGAGGGTGGTTTGCACGGTTTGTACAAATTGGGTGGTTTGCATTTGATCGCTCCTCTATCTATATATATATATATATATATATATCATCTATTTAAAGTCTTTATTTCTTTTAACAAATTGATTTCTTGTTTTATATCTATATAATTATCTTTTATTTTTGTTTGTTTTTGAAACGACAAATTGAATCAGAGACTTTTATGAAATATTTTAAATTGATGAGGATAAATTATTAATATAATTAATGAAAAAAAAATTTGAAAAGATTTTTGCATTGAAGATGATTTATAAAAATAGGTTTTTGTTAAAAAAAATGTTAATGGAAAACTGACGTGACAAAAGTAAAAAGTATTTTAATGACTTATGCATTGGAGATGCTTAGGTTACCAATTTACTTTCATTTGATATAAGTATAAACATCACCTCCATCATCATTGGGTACCACTACCACCTCTATCTTCTTCACAACTACCACTTCTGCATGTCCACCACCATCTGCCATCTCCATGTCCTCCACAACCATCACTATCTGCCATCTCCATGTCCTCCACGACCACCATAAGCACCAGTAATCACTGTACACTGTTGTCACCACCATCGCCCCACTGTACTGGTCCTACAAGCCAGAACCATTACAGGGAGGTAAATAACGTGTCTTAGGATAGGTATGGTGTTTAGGGTCGTACCCCGTATCTCCCATCCATTCCACAAGATGTCCACCTCATTACTCGCTATGTTAAAGTAAGGGGATGTGGTATATGTTGTTCGCATCCCGACTAGGGTCGTCCCAATCTTTTTGGAGGCCTTGTCACACTCATACTAAAACTGTAAAATTTAAAAATGTTACGAATTAAAACACCAAAAATGTTTAAAATGAAAAAGTAAGAAGAATATCAAAGGGTCATTTTGTTTTTGATCAACAAATTTTGAAATTAGATAGCCGCTTTTGATTTTGAACGACATTAGATAGGTATTCGTTGAGCACATGTTGGGTTATATAAATATGAGCCCTAAGTGCAGGTAAAAATAGGCCCCAAAGTTTTGAAGGTCGTACTAAAAACCAAGATTTAATATGTTAACAGACGGTATTGATCCCAACCCAGATGGTAAGTCATCTTTAGATGATATGATATCTATATGAGATTTTGATTAACGAGTTTGACTAAGAGGAAACCATAAAAAAAATAGAAAACTAGAGAAACATGATAAAAAGATGTATCAATATGAACCACAAATTAAATATAAAATAATTATCATTTTAGGTGTAATTTGGTTTTTTTTTTTTAATTTTGATTATATTTATTTTTTTGAATAAAAAATAATTTTTTAGTTTTTCTAAGTTTCTAAAAAACCCGATGAATTATTCATTTTTGAATGAACAAGTCTCTGAACTATTTTTTTTAGTGAAAAAATCATTAAACTTTCTTACTTTGAATGATTAAGTCCTTAAACTATTTTTTGAATGAAAAAATCATTAAACTTTTTTATTTTGAAAGATTAATTTCTTGAATTTTAAAACAAATAAACCATCAAACTATTAATAATTGGTTAACTATATCCTTTTAACCCAAAAAAGCTACGTGAAACTGACTATAAATGTTTTAGAATAAACCAATAGGCATTAAATGAAAGAAAAAAGAACTAAGTACTATATTTTACTTTGATGTGGAGCCCACCCCAAGATGAGTGCTCTCCTATTCCGACTTCCCCAGAGCCTCCGGTAGCACAGCCGAGACAGCGACGGGTTCTCTGCCCCTGCGTGGTCATGACTTCTGCTCATTGCATACCTTGATCTACTACTGCACGAATAGCATTTCCCGCTGCGGTTGAAGGAGGCCACCAAACCAAAGGGGAGTTCTTTGCTTGCTTTTCCATAAATTAGTTTTATCATTCCTAAAAGCTACGTCATTCAAACCCTACGCAAACACCGTTATCACTCCTCATCGTTGTCTGTTCTCCATATCGCTTATCATGTTGTTGGCATTTACCATCGATCTCCCTCTTTTTGATATGTTTTTTTTTATCTTTTTTTTTCTTTATTTTATTAGATAAAAAACAAATAAAAAAGAGGGAGATTGATGGCAGTGGCCAACAACATGATAGGCGATATAGAGAATAGACAACGACGTGTGAAGATCGAGGAGTAGGATATGGGTGGTGGTGGAAGAAGAACCTCAAAGTAAAATAGTAAGAAGAACCTGTATTGCTGGTGGAACAATGAATATATTGATGGTGGAACATAAGAACCTCGAGGTAAAAATAACCTAAAAAGAATTTACGGTGACCTTTTTTTAATGTTTAGTTTTTTTAAAATGGTTTGTTAAATTTTTTAAATAAGTTTGCAATGATAAAATTTATAAAGATCTGATTTATGTAACTCATTCTAAGTTTTGCGAATAAATTTATTCAAATGTTTAGTTGATTTATGTTATTTATAATTATCATATAATAAAAAATATTAAACAAGGGTAATCTAGTTATTTTAACAGTTTAGTCCTGTCCTGTTCAGATTATCAAACGTAAAACAGACAATTAGTCCAATCATGTTCAAATATATCAAATAATTAGTCGTGTCCAGTCCTATCCCGTCCCGTCCTACCCAATCATGTCCCGTCCCATCCAATCTGCTCACCAAAAGCTATCTTAAGAATAAAGTTGTAACCTTTCATTAACCAGTCATCGTGAGTTTGTTTGACAGTTGCTGAATGGTTTGGTTTTGATCAACAAATTTTGAAATTAGATAGCCGCTTTTGATTTTGAACGACATTAGATAGGTATTCGTTGAGCACATGTTGGGTTGTATAAATATGAGCCCTAAGTGCAAGTAAAAATAGGCCCCAAAGTTTTGAAGGTCGTACTAAAAACCAAGATTTAATATGCTAATAGACGGTACTCATCCCAACCCAGATGGTAAGTCATCATTAGATGATATGATATTTTATGAGATTTTGATTAACGAGTTTGACTAAGAGGAAACCATAAAAAAAAAAATAGAAAACTAGTGAAACATGATAAAAAGATGTATCAATATGAACGACGAATTAAATATAATAAAATTATCATTTTAGGTGTAATTTGGTTTTTTTTTATTTTTTAATTTTGATTATATTTATTTTTTTGAATAAAAAATAGTTTTTTAGTTTTTCTAAGTTTCTAAAAAACCCGATGAATTATTCATTTTTTGAATGAATAAGTGTCTGAACTATTTTTTTAATAAAAAAACCATTAAACTTTCTTACTTTGAATGATTAAGTCCTTAAACTATTTTTTGAATGAAAAAACCATTAAACTTTCTTATTTTGAAAGATTAAGTTCTTGAACTTTAAAACAAATAAACCATCAAACTATTAATAATTGGTTAACTACATTCTTTTAACCCAAAAAAGCTACGTGAAACTGACTAGAAATGTTTTAGAATAAACCTAAATTAGTTTTACCATTCCTAAAAGCTACGTCATTCAAACCCTACGCAAACACCGTTATCACTCCCCATCGTTGTCTGTTCTCCATATCGCATATCATGTTGTTGGCATTTACCATCGATCTCCCTCTTTTTGATATGTTTTTTATCTTTGTTTTTCTTTATTTTGTTAGACAAAAAACAGATCAAAAAGAGGGAGATTGATGGCAGTGGCCAACAACATGATAGGCGATATAGAGAATAGACAACGGCGTGTGAAGATCGAGGAGTAGGATATAGGGTGGTGGTGGAAGAAGAACCTCAAAGTAAAATAGTAAGAAGAACCTGTATTGCTGGTGGAACATAAGAACCTCGAGGTAAAAATAACCTAAAAAAGAATCTCGAACTAAATTTACGGTGACCTTTTTTTAATGTTTAGTTCTTTTAAAATGGTTTGTTAAATTTTTTAAATAAGTTTACAATGATAAAATTTATAAAGATCTGATTTATGTAACTCATTCTAAGTTTTACGAGTAAATTTATTCAAATCTTTAGTTGATTTATGTTATTTATAATTATCATATTATAAAAAATAGTAAACAAGGGTAATCTGGTTATTTTAACAGTTTAGTCCCGTCCTGTTTAGATTATCAAACGTAAAACAGACAATTAGTCCAATCATGTTCTAGTTGTATCAAATATAGAACAAACAATTAGTCGTGTCCAATCCTACCCCGTCCTGTCCTACCCAATCATGTCTCGTCCCATCCAATCTGCTCACCAAAAGCTATCTTAAGAATAAAGTTGTAACCTTTCATTAACCAGTCATCGTGAGCTTGTTTGACAGTTGCTGAATGGTTTGGTGCAGAATGATTAAGTGGTTAGAATGATTAAGAAGCTCTCATGATATAATGTAAAATGAAATGTAATTGTTTGGTAATTATTTACAACGAAATTAGAACATTAAATGGTTAAGAGAGGCTCATGATACAAAATTATTCAAAGTGTTTTAAAACCATTAAGAGACATAATTTTTTTTTTTGCCAAACAAGATTCACCTCTTAGATACAAAATTATTCAAAGTGTTTTAAAACCATTAAGAGACATAATTTTTTTTTTGCCAAACAAGATTCACCTCTTAACAATTTAGAGACTGTTTTTTAATAACACTAGTAAGAGGTAAACAAACAATTCCTTAATATTTTCAGATATTGTTGTACGGTAACGGGTATACTGGAAAACGGGTTTTCGAATTGAATACCAGGACGGGTTTATCCGACCCGTGTTCGGCTCATTTTGAGGAGGGATAGAAAATGGTGTTTGAAAAAAGTGGCTAGGTCGGACCGTATATAATTTCGTAGGCCCAAATTGAGGCGCACAATCCATCGGATGTAAGAGATCTGATGAAATTCGATCGCCGGCGACGTTATAACGATTGATTTGGATCCTAAACCGACGATTTACTTCATTGTTCAATGGGCGTTGTAATTGAGAGCGAAGTTTGGGAAAATAATCAGCCTCTGTCCATTTTCATATTCTTATCATGCTTACTCTCAGTCGTTTGTTTACCTCACAATTCAAGCAGGATTTCCACAGTCTTCGATCAATCACTGCCGTCTTCTTTGCTTCGTTTTCAGAGAAATTTTCTTCTCCTGTTTTGTATCTCCTCAGGCAAGCAGTTCCCCTCCATTGTCATTTTCAGTTCTTCAGTTTGCGTGAATAGCATAAGTGAACATTGTAAAAGTAAATGCACTTAAAGATGAAATCTAACTCGAGTGAGATCATTAACAAGGGAAGGATGGTCTACTTATGGTATTTGTTGATGTTGATTGTAGATTTAACATTCAACTTCACTCAAGTTTCATTTTTTTTTTAATTTTCGAGCTGTGATGATGGCGAAAACTCATTAATTATTGTTTGTTCTTTAGAAATAACTCTTGATTCAAGATGTGTTTTAATCTCATTATTCGATTTTGTGAAATTTTCTTTCGCTGAACGAACATTTACTCAAAATTTGAATGATCTTACATCTATTAAAACTTGGCTTGGTAGAGCAGATCATGAAACCAATTTCTTGGAACGTCTGAGATTGTTTAAACTTGAAGTTCAACACTTTTGGTGGGATATTTAACTAATTGAAGCTGATTGTGCTATACCTTATACTTGCACATTTTAGATCCCCAGATGGTTTTAAGTCTATTTTCTGAGCATGTTTGATTTGAAGCTGTTCCAAGCGAGTTATGCTTGTGTATATCGAAGTCACTGTTATTGAATTGGGTAATGACTCTTTATGTTTGCTTCTTTAGTAATGGAAGGTATGTGGTCAGTGTTTGGGGAGTACGAGATGGCATACTTTGGTGCGAGTAGGGAGCAAATGGTGTCGTATCTCATCATTGGTTGTGTATCTGCATTCTTTGTTGGGACTTGCTTAGGCATGCTGTCTGACTTAATGTACGTCCTATTCATTGATATTTCCCGTTAGGTTTTTCTATAGTTAATGTTGTTACATGAGCATATTATCAAAGATGTTGGATGCAAGGCAAAAAATTGCCGGTTGGAAAGTTCTGATTACCTTAGAAATGGTTACATATCTAAACCTGAATGACTACAATGGACAAAGTACGTCAGCCATAGTATGATATTGTTAGGAATAATCTTTGAGACAGGACTGCAACATAAATCAACAAGCCAGTCAACTATTTTTAGAATTTAGACTTGTATTCGTGTTTTTGGACTATCAGATATTAGTCACCATTCAGATGTTTATCATTGGCCCTGCTTACTTCTTCAAGATGTTGGTAATACACATTGAATCTAGTTATGGACCTTATGGTATCGAAATTGCTTGGCTAGTATGTGGCAAGTGATGCCCATTTCTTGTTATTATTATTTATTTACTTCATTGTTTTTCTTTCATAGTACTGATAGAGTAAGAGATCCTCCTATGTTGCTTCATATCAATAATCAAGTTGTTTAGAGCAAATCAACTATGCATCTTAACTAGTATCCATAGTCCATACAGTTCGGTAGTTGTTTGCATGGGATATTACATGTTTGACATTCGTTCTTAATTTCTTATGCCTGTTTTTCTCAGAGGTCGAAAGAAAGTTTGCTTGGTGTTTTGCATCCTGCACCTTCTTGTTGCTGTTTGGAAGAGGCTTTTCTCACATCCAAGCATTCTGTTAGCAAGTATTTGTCTCTCTCTGGCCAGTTCAATATTTTTATTTGGTTTTGAGACATGGATGGTGGTTGAGCATGACAAGGTTTGTGGTTTTTCACATCTCAATAATTGTTGTTTTAGTTAGAAAATTTCTACCTGGTACAATTCCAATAATATGTTTCACCCTACCCTTTCCTCCTCCTGACCGACATTGATAACTACAGATATCTTGTTATTCTTTGCAGCTAGGCCACAGGCTAGATTCATTGAATGAAATGTTTTGGCTGATGACCTTTCTTGAGTCTGCATCTTTAATTGGTAGCCAAGTACTTGCAAATTGGTTGGTCAATAACGACATTGAGAAAAATGTGGTTTCTCCTTCCACTTCTACTGCATTACTGGCACTCATCAGTATCGTTTTCATCACACGAGGATGGAGAGAGTCTCCACCATCAACATTTAAGGAGTATCGGGTGTCATTGAGTACACATATCTTCTTCGGTAAAGACATTTCTCTGTGTGTGTGTGCTTGAAGTATAAGGAACCATATGCAGCCTTTGGAATTGTGAATGAGGACACTTTCAAATGCAATAGAATGTGATTCCACAGTTCCACTTTTAGGGTCGGATTGCGTTCCTAGATGCATATAAACTGCCAAAAGCTTGCTGCTTGAGAGTTGAGTTTTCATATATGATGAGGCTGTGAAAAAGTTACCTCACATGTCTTGTATGATATATTGTAGAGGGTATATGTTCATGAGATAAGTTTCTCATAAATGTAATACATTATTTGCAGATAAAAGAATATGGTTGTTGAGCTGGGCACAATGTTGCGTTCAGTTCTCTGTCGCTGCATTTTGGATATTATGGGCCCCAACCATAGTGGTATGATCTACATCTTACTCTCATTTCACCAACATCAATGGAATGTGTTCTTTAGATTACTATTTCAGAAGTCGTGACGAGGAGTAGTGTATAATCTAGTAGACCCTTAATCTGTATATTTGCCTAAAAGTGTTGTTCCGTAGAAAGACCTACTTACATGTCTTATATTATAGATTATGAATGTACTTGATTTTAGTTCAAGTTTGTTCTGGACTTCACATGGGTTTCAAGTGCCAATTTGTTTCAATGAAAAGTTCATTTATACTTCATTTGGTGATTTTGAAGAATATATTGTCTAATCTATCTAATAAATGTTGATTTCAGGCTGATGGTCGAGAAGTTCATCTTGGCGTCATATATCCTTGTTTGCTGGGAGCTCGAATGTTAGGAAGTACGATGTTTCCATGGTTCATAAATGGACCATTGCCCCTTCGGACTGAGGATTGCCTTGTATATGCATTCATTATAGCAGGCCTTGTTCTGTCCATGGTAGCTTATGATTATCAGGTACTTAATCTCCAACAGGTTCTCCAAATGGAGAAAGTGATGAGTTTGGAGTTTTTTTTGCTCCAGTAGGTCCTCCAAAACTTTCTTCAAAATGAAGAAAGTAGGAAAGAGAGAGAGAGAGAGAGAGAGATTTTCAAATTTGGAGGACTCCCCAAAATTAAATTTTGAAGAGAGAGAAATGATTTTTCTACTGTTCCCACCAATGAAGTTGAAAGTATTATCATTTGATATAAAATTTATTTGAAAATTTGTTAGGACGATAAATCTTTTAAATATTCTAATAATATAATTAGTGTTGAAATCTTAAAATGGAGAGAAACCGTTGGAGTTGAATGGAGTTCTCTTTGGAGATTTTCACTCTTGCTTCTCCAATTTTAGAAAAATTATAGAGAATCTGTTGGTGATGCTTGTATTAATTCTTTTGTTGAAGATTACATAATGATAGCTCTTGAGATGTGGTTTGTCGGCTATTGAGTTAAATAACTTGTGCAGGAAATCGGAATTCTTGTAGGACTCTTTTGCTTGTTTCATGCATGTATTGGCTTGGTTTTACCTTCTTTGGCCAGATTGAGAACTTTGTAAGCTATCTTAATCATTTTCTTTCTTCGATAATATTTTAACAACCCGTCCCACATGGGTTTTGTAACTTTCTTATAAGCTCAGTTCTGGGCTACCAATGACTTCCATCATGGTATTTAGCTGATTTGAAGGTTATTGGGCCAACCAGTTTTTTTGGGCTATGGGAATTCCTCATATGCACCCTAAATTCCGTATTTATCATTTTTCAATTAAGTGAGGAGTAATTTCCGAGTTTTGCTGATTTCATATACAGGTATGTGCCAAACGAGCTGCGTGGAGGAATGATTAGCCTTTCTCTAGCTCCTGCAAATGCAGCAATTCTCTTGTGTCTGATTCAGGTATGTATCTAGATCAATACAAGTTGGCAGATGATTTGGAAAATTAAAATATGCCACTTAATATAGTTTTCAATTTGGTATTAAACCCTCCATTCCATGAAAATTGCACCACTTGACATATAGTTTAAGAAAACTGTGACTGACTGTTAATATCTGTAATACCTTTAAATAAAGATAAAATAGAGGAACTTGTGGACTCAAACCCGAGAGAACCCATCTCAACGTATTGTTTCACATTATTTCATCTAAGGTTATGATTTAAGGTATTGTTTCATACATATATATATATATATATATATATATATATATATATATATATATAGGAGCGATCAAATGAAAACCACTCCAATTTGTAAAAACCGTAAAA
>NC_037532.1:33349269-33354810 GCF_001531365.2 Cynara cardunculus var. scolymus
CCATGATTAACACCCTCCACAATAAAAATTGGTTAATCAACCTCTCATAATTACAAAAAAATGAACAAAATGAAAAATTATGATTGGTTGAATGAGGTTTTCACGGTTTTTACAAATTGAGTGGTTTTTATTTGAACCCACCCCTATATAGATATATATATATATTTGTTTCACAATGTGAAACTTCTGGCTTTAGATTGATACAAAAACTACTTTTTGTGTTTGTGAAACTTGATGCATGTGGATAGAAATGGTTCATTGGGATCACGAATTTCCAGGAACATTTTGTTTCCGAGTAGAAGAGCCATTTTTAAGTAGTGTCCGATCGATTACGTATTAATCAATATTCAATTGATTGGTCTGAGGTTATCAAACAAAAAGATTTGTCTAACCCACTTCGTTTCACATTATGACACAATACATGATTCACCGATTCTCGTTTGATTTAGTTTGGGTTGGTTTGAATGGTTTGTTGTATGACAGAGAGGTTACAATGGGAGCATTGCGAATTCAACAATCATAGCATTTGGTGCAATTGGGTTGTTATCTGCAGCTGGTTGCATGCATCTCTTGAAGCAATCTGGCAAACAGTCTCCCCATCAAAACTTCCACAAACAGTGAATGCAACCAACTCCAACAACAGATCCATTTTTGGTCTCCCTGTTCATCTGGGAAAGAAAGATTTAAAGGTTGAAGATTTAGATGCCGTTGGAAGTTCAACGTCGGTGCGATTTGGATGAAACTAGTTCCGTTCGGTATCCAAAACACGGGAGTTAAAGTGTAGAGTGATTATGGTGTTACTAAACAGTAGCGAAATTCGTCTTAGTTTTTAACTTTTTAATTTAGATTAGTGTAATGATGGAAAGAATTTGTGAGTTGAGTGTAGAAAAGCTTTAAATAAATATACAGCTTTCAGTTCTCTGATGAAAGACAAACGTCTGAATATGTACAAGTCTATTGGAATACCCAAGAAGACCCTTTTCTTTTCACCCCACAAGAACTGTTATTTTCGTTCTCCGGCTCAGCTGGTTCCGACAACTCCACCCCAAAGATCAACAGCGAGTCTCTCCGGCGATTCCGGATGATAAAAAGAATGCACTTGGGAATCCTGAGGAACCGGTTGAACCGGCTCACGGAACCGACGAACCGGTTAAGCGTTGTGAACTTGCGCCAACAACTCCTTTAGTTGAACCGGGTTAAGACCGGGAACAAGAAACCTACGAACCGGTTAAACATTGTGAACAACTCCTCCAGTTAAGGGTTGTGAACCAGTTGAACCGGCTCTAAGGTGTGCCGGATTCGGATTGGTTAAGCGCAAAAGATACGCTACAATAAAATTGGGACGCTTAGAATGTCTAAGCATTATAATAAATTGTTTTATAGGACATAAGTTTATAGCACCGAATTATAATGTGTCTTATCTAAAAGTGTTACAATAGATTTATATAACGCATTTAGCCATTTTAGCAAGCTTCTTATGACGTTTTTAAAATAAAGTGTCTTGTTAGCTATTTCTATAAGACACTTTTGAGTAGTGCATTATAAACTAGGACACTTATATTTATAAGACAAATTTTCAAATATATTGCCATAAAAAATAATTAATACGACACTTTAATTTAAAAACGTTCTAAACAACTTGTTAAAACGTTTAAAAACATTCTATAAATCTATTGTGCCACTTTTTAAATATGACCTTTTTTGATAGTTTTATAAACTCAAGTCTTATAAAGTATTTTATCCAATATCCATGTTGCTTTTTTTTTTCCATCTAACTCACTTCATTTCACATTATGAAATAATAATGTATTTTTCAATAATGTGAAACAATACATGATTTATCAATTCTCACAATTCTCATTTAATTATGTCCATAGCAAAATAAATGAAAACTTACCCAAAAAGACTTGTTGCAATTTTTCATTGGATATTTATGGGATGATGGTGATGGATTTTGTAAAGTCATAATATATAATTATATATCTTTAATAAAGCCGTTTATCCAAATGTTTACTCGGTAAACGTTTACTAATAGAAGTCAACATTATAATTTATTTTGATACATAAGATTTTAATAAATCAAAATATATCAAATGCAACAATTTAGTAGGTAAGCGCTTACCTGAGTAATAGTCGTCATCCTCACTTACCAGGTAAGACTCTCTATTTTTCTCATCGCTATTACCCGATGAGATTCTTGACCCTTCTCATGTTCATCCAATAAAGAAATTTATACGTTAAGCACTTACCAAATAAGTATTTAGTAAACGATCTCTTACTTTTTGAAATAAATGTCAAGTCTATGTACATTTTAATTCCAGACTTCACGTCCATAGGCTATAAAGCTCACACCCTATAAATTTAATTGCATAAAATCAAAATTCCAGTGCAACCAAACAAATATGTTTGATGTTAAAGATTGTTTTCTGAAAAAGAGTAAATTACAATTTATGTCCCCATGGTTTGTTAAAAAAAAAATTTCATTCTCATCCCTGTGATTTAAAAATTACAGTTTTAGTCGTTATAATTTGTAATTCGTTGATATTTTCATACCTGGACTTAGAGATGGCAAAAAACCGGTCCCAGGCCGAGCCGGGCCGGTCCCAATCGGTCTTAACCTTTCTCATAACCGGTCCCGGTCGAAAATGATAGGACCGGTCAAGGTAGTTCATAACCGGTTATGTGCCGCCGGTCCCGGTCCTTGCATTAAAAAATAAGATTTTTTTTTGTTTTTTTTATGATATATATTTTTAATACATTATAAAATTTACAATTGAGTCACTCAACTACACTTTAAAAATGCGTTTTAATATAATTAAAATTACGTTTTGTTATAAAAATACATTATAAAATTATTTAAAAATACATTTATTTATAAAATTATTTGAATTTTCGGGGCCAGGCCAGGACGGTCCATAGTCGGTCCCATAACCGGTCCCGGTCGGTCCCGGTCCCACGAAACTACCAAAAACCTCAACCGGTCCCGGTTTTCGGCCCCCATAACCGGTCCTTACCGGTCCCGGGTCGCTCCTTTGTCGGTCCCGGTCCCGGTCCCGGGCCGGGCCAATTTGGCCATCTCTACCTGGACTAAATTCTTACCTCTAAATACAAGGGACCAAAATAGTAAATTCCTACCTCTAATCACAAGGGTGGTGCCTGATTGGTTTAAACTTGGCTTTAAAGGTCAAAAGTACCTGGAATTGTTCAAATCCAATGAGGAATAAAAATCCCCTTATGGGCATTGAGGTTCAAATGCGGTGGCTCCGGATTATCTGCAAAGCAGATGGTCGCCCTTGAGATTAGTCGGCTCGCATAGCGGGTTAGATATCCAGGTTAATAAAAAACAAACAGTAAAAAAATTATAAACCATAAGGATTGAAACATCAAGAAATTGTGAACTATATGAACAAAAATAACAATAAATTACAAACTATAAGAACAAAAATCGTAATTTCTTAATTATAGGGATAAAAAAACATAACTTTTAACAAACCACAGGGATGAAAAATGTAATTCACTAGAATAAAAAACAAATATTGAAGACTGTTGATCACATGATACAGTTCGGTGGACGGAAGCAACAAAATTGTTGTCCGACGCGGGCAATTCTTGGGGTACACGGGAAATGCGCACGACAGGAAACAATTGCCACACTCCACCGCAAACCACAAACTTGTTGTCCAAACTTATTTACAAATTTTACATTAAAGTTTTTAGAAAAACTATTAATTATAAAACTACCTAATCTTTTATTTTAAATGATATATTTTTAAGGGAAAAGTTAAAAAAACCTAATAAATTATTCCATTTTTAATGATTAAATTTCTGAACTATTTTTTTAAATGAAAAAACTATTAAACTTTCTTATTTTGAATGATTAAGTTCTTATAACTATTTTTTTAAATAAAAAACTGTTAGATTTTCTCTTTTTAAATGAAAAAACCATTAAACCTTTTCATTTTGATTGATTAAATTCCTAATTATTATTTTTATTAAATAAACTATCACACTTTTAAAAATTGATTACTTACATTTAGACCCAACAAAAGTTATATTAACCAACTAGTACAGATTCGATGGTTTATTCATTTATAAATTATAATTATGTTGCAAACCAAACAGACAGATTTCAATTTATTAGACAGATTACATTTCATTCCTATCAACCAAACACTTGATCAAACCTGATAACATTTCATTCCAATTTCATTCAAATTCCAATTCCTTTTGACATATTTCATTCTTTCAGAAATCATTTTACAAACCAAATACAAACTAAGAAAGAAGCATTCATTATTCTCTCACTTTTTTAACCCAAAAAGAAAAAGTTATAATTTTCCCTACTCATTGAGTTTGAAGCTGTTAAGGGGCCACGTGTCCTGAGGCAACCAAACTCAAAAAAAGAAAACAAAACAATTTATCTGCAAATAGAAATTCCCTCACCACTTAATATAATCCCATGGTCCCCAAGACTTATTGAACCATTCCAATAACATCTCTTAACTTCCCATTTGCAGGTTGTTTATCTCCTGGACTTGTTGAAAGTAAATGATCAGGCTAAATGTTTATTGCTCTTTACTTTCATGTCCAAGTCAAAAAGTCAAGGATCACCGGAGGATTTCTCCATTCAATGCACGAAAATGGAATCCGGGTTCATCTCAAAGGTTTATTACTAGCATGGCTCTAAAAGATGAGATGGATGGAAGATTCAGCAACTTACCTGGCCAGAGTTGGGAACCTGGCCTGGAAATTGAGGTCCCTTTTGAGCAAAGGCCGGTACGTATTCACACCCTCCCCCCTCTCCCGTAAAAAGGTACTACACGGGTTCTAATCTACTCAGCATGAGAATATGTGGAACCCTCCTATATTACTCTCTAAAAGAGCCCTCGAGGAGAGAGAGAGAGGGTTCTAATATATATTGATGTAAGCCACTAACATCTGCTTACCGGTAAGAGGTGCAAGGTGCTTACCAAGCCCCTCTTGCTGGTTCATGATGCCGACCTGGTAAACTAAGGGAGAGACTCTTAGTCGGCCAGAGCATTTTCCAAAAAAACTCTCCAAAATGGAGAAAATGGAGATTTGGGTCAATGTTTTGCTCCAAGAGATTCTCCAAAATGGAGAAAGTAGAAGAGGGAGTTTAAATTTCTCCAAAAATTATTACCATGAGAGACAAATGGCCTTTTATTATATTCTACCAATAGGTAACATTGAAATGAAATGTTTATAAGAGAAAAATAATATTTAATTAAATGTATGCAATGTTTTAATAATATAATTAATGATGTAATCCCCAAAATGGAGAATCTATTGGAAGTTGAATGCAACTTTTTTAGAGTTTTTGAACTTCGGTTCTCCATTTTGGAGAACTTTTTGGAGAATCTCTTTGAGATGCTCTAAGTGGTTAGTGCCAACCCAAACCGTACTCTTACACGATTAGTGATTAGTAACAACTCATACCACACTCTTATCCCGTTAATGCTTACTTAGTTTGTGTTGGTAAACGACTCCTAAGTTTCTCTAAGATCTAAAATGGGCTATTTT
>NC_037532.1:33354825-33366217 GCF_001531365.2 Cynara cardunculus var. scolymus
GGGGGGGGGGGGGGGAGTGAGTAATATTTTAGAGAATAATGTACATATTTTACATCAAACATATTGTTTACCTGATGGAGGGTCATGTCTGCATGTTGCTGGTTATGAACTAGGTGAACGAATACTCATCTCTGAAAGAAGGACCGTTGTACTCTTGGGGCGAACTGAGACCGCAATCCTTTTTCCTACGGCTTGGAGGCCTCTGGTTGGTCACATTCACTGTTCTTGGATTGCCGATATCAGCTGCAAGCTTTAATCCTTCACATGTAAGACAAATTCAGTAAACTGTCCCATGTGTGTTCTACGCTTCATAGAAAATAAGAGAAAAGTAAAACCTCTTCCTCCACCATATCTATTATCATATTTTATGCTATGAGTTCTAATTTAGCAGGATGTTGTAATGCTTTGTTTTCTAAGAGAAGCTTAAAACTGAAGTCTCATTTCACTTCTTATTAATAAAAGGTAACGCTGAAGTCTGAAAGCATAATCAATAAGGCTATTTGTTCTTGTAGACTGATAAATGTGTATAGTTGTCTATTTTACCATAAGAATCAATAAGATTGTTTTTTTTTCAACTCAACAGTGCATCAATGTTTAATCAAAGTATATCATTTTATTTATCCATCATATATTACCTAGAAAAGGCAGTACAAAGACGAAGCATTGCATACAATTCTTACTTCTCATGGAAAGCAGTCTCTCAAATTTGTAGACATATGACAAATGAAAATGTGACACTTCAACTAAATACGTTAGTGATGTCAATTAGATATCTTATTTGGAAAAAGAAAGAAAGAGAAATAAGTTGCTAATATGTGCTTTCATGACTAACCAAACTCACAAGAATAAACTAATTATCCCATTTGATTAAGGGGCTTTCCTCTCTTGTCCAAATTACGACATAATACCGTCTTCTTTCTATGCAGGATCCTTTACGATTTTTACTAGCTGCAGGAACAGGAACACTTTTTCTTGTCTCATTAGTTGTTCTCAGGATTTATCTGGTATGTCTTTTCAATGGAAGTAATCAATGAAACGTGTGTGCATCCGAATTGGACAATCACTTCCCCTACTTATGATTCGGGGTATGTTAGGCAAACTAGCAGATAAGCTAGCTATTAGCTGAAAAGCTAGCTGTTGGCAGATAAACTAGCTATTAGCTGAAAAGCTAGTTGTTGACAGATAAGCTAGCTATAAGCTTATAAGCTAGTCATGTTTGATAAAAACTGGCTGATAATCCAGATGACGATGTACAATTAATTGGAAAAATACAAGGGGAATAACTGAAAAGAAGTGAAAAGAAAATCCATGGGAGCTTATTGAAACACTACTTGAATTAGAATTTCAAAAAGCTGGCTTATCACCTGGCTTATTGCTTAACCAAAAGGAGCTTTTTAAGCTTAAAAAATAAGCTCGCTTATTGTTGCCAGAACTGGCCCAAAATCAAAACTCCTCGTTTAACAAAGAAATTTAATATTTTTTGTGGCAGGGATGGAGTTATGTCGGTGACAGACTGTTATCAGCAGTGATACCCTATGAAGAGAGTGGTTGGTATGATGGACAAATGTGGGTAAAGCCTCCAGAGGTTAGACTACTATTCATTTCTTAATCATGTGAATACACACAGTTCAAGCACTTGGGATTTCTAAATAAATCGTCTTTCTCCATCTGATGTATGTTAAAAATATCATTTTTTCCTATCTAACCACATCCTGGTCAATTGTTGCAGTCCATGATAGATTGCACCTTCTCCAACCATATATATGCTCTAACTTTACCTTAAGATGCATCAATCTTATCTAGAACTAGTGCACTTCTTTAGATTGTATATGTCCAAAAGGTGTTTTGTTCAAATATAGCATCTTCCAACGTTAACCATATATCAGTTTTACCATTCTTGTCTCATATTTGGAGTACGTAGCTTCTGAAGTCCTCAGCAATTTCTACCACCAAGTAAGGCTGGTCTATTTGCTGCCCAAAATAATATGATTATAACTTGTCAGAGCATTTACCATCACCTAAAAATTACTTGATTAATCTATCTAAGCCACTTCACAAGCATTTTCCATGAATTTATACCATAAACCTTCAAATAAGCTACCTACCATTGTCCTCTTGCCACAAGAAAATCTTGAAAACTGATATAATTTCATTTCACGATTAATCCGTCTCCTCTGACGACTTCAAATTTTGCTTCTCTCATTGCAGATTCTGGCCCGTGATAGACTATTGGGGTCATACAAGGTACCAAGAGTTCCAAGAAACAATACTTACTTAAATATAAGTCTAGTAATCCATGAACTGAATACATGTTGCATAATTCCCACATGAAAAATTACTTATCAACTTAAAATACAAACAACAAATGCACATATTCATTCATGCGCACATATAAGATTTATGCAAAATATGAGAAACAATTTGATGTCTGTGCAAGTTTTGTTCTTCCAGTTCTCTATTCTAACATCACATGTTGACAGTTGTTTCTGCCATCATCATATCCCATTTTAATACATGTCAATAATGTGTATACAATCATATTTCAAAAAACTGAAAAGCCTGACTACATTCTTGAAAATCTAGGTCAAACCAGTTATCAAATTGCTGAAACAAACGCTAGTTGGAACAGGTGCGTTACTTGTTACAGCGGTTTCATTGATCATTTTTGCCACACCAGTAGAAGACTTCATCCAAAACACTTTTGCAATGAAAGGGAATGTTGTGGCTACAAAGTCCGGTGTGAATATGAGGTACATTAAGACAAAACATTCACTTTTTAAATGTACAGGACACTAAAACATAAATTAGAGACAACATCTATATTGAAAACTAATTTCACAGCAAAGAGGAGCTCCTAAGCTTACCACTGGGTGTGAAGGCTGATGACGATTTAGCAGCAGCTGCTGCTGAGGCTGCTGATGGAAGGCCAGTCTACTGCAGGGACAGGTACTATCGTGCTCTGGCAGGAGGGCAATACTGTAAGTGGGAGGACCTGCTAAAGTAATCAGGAAACGCACAGAAGCAAATATTCATATTATACACCTATGTTCAATTGTGTGAAAAATCATATTCAGATGTATTTTGCGATTTTGAGATGGTAGTCGGAGAGAGCTGAAGAAAAGACAGCAAAGACATAGAACTTGAAGAAATGAAGAAAGGTTACATTGATGGGCAGACTAATATTAGCATGCAACTAGAATGCTGTGTCATTTGTATAGACGTATATATAGTATTAAAAGTATAAACAGGAATCGCCATCTTTCAAGTATTTCTTGCTTACATTACGAGATACTTGGATCGCATGATTTTACAAATACAAACTACAGGAAACCAGGAAAAAACCTTGCTTACTCCCTTCTTCAACTAGCCTCCAACAACAGCAGCAGTTGCATGGACAGACGGAACTAGATATACTTTTCTTTCAGATCTCTTTGTTTTTGGTGTTATCACTAAATGGTGTCACCGAATGTCCAAAGGAATGAAAACTTCATATGATACCACAAGTGGTTAATTCTTGGCATAGAGGCAGAAACAACATGCATGATGATGCTTGCAACTAACTTCACGTATGTCACATTTATTAAGCAAATGCCAGAAACATTGTTGATGGGTTCCTTAACAACTATCATCGTCCATAAATTAAGGTATAACACATCGGATGGCTCTTCCTTAGTTCCTTACCTCCACTGTACATATAGATATTCTTGATCAGCATAGCTGATGGGAATTCTCAAGTTCTCCAAATATGATAGCCAATTTTGTAGAAGATATATAATCCACTGGAAAACATTTAGCCATTTGCCATACAATCACGGTGCAGGATATGCATCTGCCAAGCCAGAAATTACATGTGCATTCCTTCCTGCATAAGTTTTTTGCCCCAATTGTATATTTCAGATATTTTTCCTTCAATTATATCTTTAAACGTTTGTTTTTTTCTCTTGGCGTCTTCTATATCTAAAGTTCGGTAAGCAAGAGCTAGCAAGTAAATGGCTGGATGAACCCTCCTGCACGTCACATAAATTTAATGAGTATAGTCTAATTTTCCAACAGCAAATTCTGATACATACAAGCATGCCCTGAAATCCCTTTAGAAGTATCATTTACTCCCTCCATTCAGAAACAGGAAATACAATTTGAATTTAAATAAGCAAATGCTTTGGTTTTCAACTTCAAAGTAGTGACTTTTTTAAGTTTCTGGGAAAACGCAAATCGCCGTAATTTTTTTTTTTTATAAAAAAGTCCTACAAATGAAAGATTCTTAGTTGCAAAATAGTAACCTTAAAATTTTATAGTAAGTGCTACAAATAAAAGATTGTTTGGTTACAAGTTACTAACATCATCGGCATGCATTTTACTTGCAAAGTATACATGACCAGAATAGTTACCTAGGTATAGTATTTAAAATATGATGTGTATTCCCTCAAGAACAAAAAACATGTAGTGACTAGTGTATCTTCTAGTTCCTTGCTGTTATAATAGATTTTTCTTCTCCTTATGAATGAAATTTTTTCTGCATCCTAAATTTTGTGATGATGCCCAAGCTGGATTAGGAAGAAAATGTTTGAATTCCTTTTCAGAATTCAAACCATGAAAATGCTGCAATTAAGAAGTCCAATTTTCAGTGAAGTTTCCAACATAAACCATAAAATAGTTGGATTTTGCAATCAATTTCTCCAGATTAAAACACATGAGTAGCACTCGCAATTCTAGACCCTGTTTAGGACATCTCACAAATCAAGCATGCTTACAAGCACATGAGACAGTACACATCTTCTCGGTAGGATATATATGTGCTTGTAAGCAGAACTGCATAAGCATGTTGATTGGTGCTCCCCTTATTAATTGGTGCAAATTCTTGGAAGTGATTATAGCAATTGCAAATTCTGTTATGGTGCTTGTTTATTAATGTGCTTAAAAATCAAAAGAAACTGCGAGACTGTGTGATTCGGAACTACCTTCCAGAAGGTTCAGTTAAGTCAACACCATCCCAATACCTCTGAGATGGTACAGTCTTTCCTTTCTTATCCTTCCCATATGTCTCAACATACCAACCGCCAATGTCATGCAAGCCAGAACGAGGCTCAAATAACCAGTACCTGTCATTGAAAAAGTTGACCAGCGAAAAATCCATCAGGTGGTTGGGAGCAACTTTACATTCATAGAAGAATTAGTAGGCCCTGCGTCCTAACAGACAATGCCATCAAACTAAAAATACCGGTATATGACACAAAACCAAATGAAGGTACTGAGTTCAACTTTTGATAATAATAAAATAATAAAGGATACTTATACATGGGTTCTCGATGAGGATCACATAGGTTCGCACACATGATCTTTGATCAATGTGAGAACAAATTACAATGTAAGACAAATATAATTGAGCCACCAACTAGACAAACACGCGCTTACAAAAAAACTTACATCCAGGGTGGGGGGGAGGCACGTAAAGCAGCAACAGATTTACATGTTATCATGAAAACTGGATTAAGATCATACTCTTGTTTATGCAAGGGGAATTAAATAAAACCACTGACTTGAGGTGCTTCTGGGCTCCTTTTGGTCCACTAGCTTCTGGGGGATGAAACTACTTATCATTGTATACATTTCATGCAGCAATAGTGTGTGTGGTGTCTCATCAAATAACCAAAACAGGTGGATTGTAGAAAGTGCCTAAGTTGAGGCTCCGTATCAGACTTACCCTCCAACCAGAATGTAAACCCAACTTGGATCAAGAATCATATAAGGGTATAACAAAAGTGATAATTTTCTTGTTACTTGTTCCATTTAATTTTTGTAAACTAAATGTCTAAATGAACAGGTTTATACACAAAAATAACCATTTTCCTTCACCTTAAACTTCCCAACTAATATACAAATGCAGTCTAAATAGAATCCATTCAAAAACCAATAAAAAGAACTGTCTTTAGTTATATCCAGGCAAAAAAGTCCAATTGAAGATGGACAGGTTAGCATATCGAATACCCATTTGACCATATCTATATATTTATAAATTGCATGAGTTAGTAAATCCAAAACAGATCCGTTAATAAGAATCCAGGGAAAGATCAAAATATGAACCTTACTTGCTTGGTGGTAACCGAGCTCTAGTGCATCTACATTCACAAACAGAAGCCTCATCTCCCAGTTGATACCAGTGCATATGTTTCACCTGACAAGAATTTAGACCAATTTATCAATTTCAGTGGAGAAAAAGAGTGCAAAGATTAAACTGGGCCTTTGCTCTCTATAGTTTGTATGTGTGTCTCTGCATGTGGTACTTGCAGGTGTGTGGACACAGACTAAACAAAGAAGAGGAAGAAAGGAAAGGAAAATGTTAAAGATAGCAATGATGCACACCAGCAGTGTCCGATGCTTCATAACCACATGAGTCTGTATACCATAATTATTGTGGACAAAACAAGACCCTTCTTCGGCACTGGTCCCTAATCCAGTTATAGTTCCTAAGAGCATCCTGGATGCAACTGCATCTTCCTCAGAATATTTATTGAACTCAGCACCTGAAAGCATATGGTCCTCATGTAGATTAAGATAAACATGTATGCGATCTTGACAATCTTCATTTGGCATGTCAATGGTGGAACTCTTTGGTGGGACTCTATTCGCCACAGCAACAAGTTTTCCGGATACATGCAACTCTAGATCTTTGTATGCATCACATGTGTGGTGACCAGAAATTCTGACTTGCTTCTGACAGCTTCCAACAGAAGTTTCCTCCGAACTAATTCGAGTCCCATAATCATGATCAGTGTAGCTCACGTCCAAACTCGCACTTTGGTGCAATGGAAGTTGTTCATTGCAGGCATGTGATAATTCAGGAACCTTTTTAGCTATGCACACCTTCCCAAAAAGGTCCCTCCCAGAAACCAGATGCAGCACCTCATGAGTTCCAGGCACAGACCTTTCATCAGCTTCAAAACAATCAGGAAGGAAGTTCATTGACTGAATCAAAGGGCCATAATATGCTGCATGTATGGCAGAGTAAAAATTGTTTTCCAGTATATCAAAGTAGCCTGTTCCATCCACCATCCTTTTCTCTGATACAATATCATTTATGGCATATCTATACCATTTTAACCATTCAACAACTTCCATCTGCTTCTCTGTTGCTTCATAGGATTCATATGTGTACATTGCCAAACCTTGTCGTGAGGGTTTCCGGAAAGCTAATTTTTGAGATGATAGATACCTGTCGTAGTGAGCTCTCTTTTCAGTATCTGACAGTATCTGCATTTAAATTACTTAGAACAATCAAACTCCCTTTTCATCTGCAACACTTGTGAACATTGTTTCTATGAACTTAGTACACCAGATCTTAGCAACAAGAAAGTTCATTGCAACATGGTAGTAGGTAGCAGATGCTTGTTGCGATGACATATCACAACACATGAAAACTAAAACATTATTATGAAGCCTGATATTTTCAAGGTTGGCTTTTTCTGGAAACAAAAAAGTTATCAAGTTTTTTTACTTTGCTAGAATAAACAATCCCCAATCTCGTACTCGTTGCACTCCCAAGATGATAAGACACTGTAGTAGGCAAGCCAAAACGTTGATCATACCATCTATAGAAAAGGATGAATCATGGAGAGCTATTAGCATAACACTATACCCTGTATACTTATAAAAGGATTTCTTTTTCATTACTGCATGAAGTATGCATTCATTCAATCTCTCGTCTACTTAAATACTTTGGACTACAATCCAAGAAATAGCATATTTGCATGTGTATCGAGACTCCCCTTACCGATCACCAACACCAACAATTACAAAGCAACCTTGGTGCATCAGAGTTGCCACAAGATCCAATAAACTGCTGAATGCGTTACACTTTTCAAATATGATTTGAGCACTTCCATGTTTCTGGTAGATATTTGAGTTCATTTTGATTCCAACAATTCTTCATGTTTAGCCTTGGTATGCTTTTCTGTACACAACTACACATATCATTTCCGCATAGTAAAATACTGTTTGGTTCTGGTCCTAAGTTATGGTATATATCGGTGAGCATGAATTTAAATGGTCATTTTCTTAATTATCTAGCTATAGTAGGCTAGTAGCACAATAACTTACCATTGCACCTGGATAAAGTTTCCTTACCCCTTTTAACAATGACTTGTGAAAAAAATATTCATCTATACAGTGAGATGATCAGTCCCCCTCTTGCTCAATTTCTTGGTACCACACGTAGAGTATCTAACTACATACACATTATAACTAGGATCTCAACTTTTCCTGGTGATTAAGTTCTATGAAGGTTTGAAATTTATACAAGTTATCTCTCCCCCTATATTTTATTGCATTGTAATAGAATAACATATATAGAAATAAGAAATCAAATTCCTGTGAAAGGCATAAATAGAACAGGAACGTAATGGTTTAAACTGATTATTAACAAATAACAAACAATCATTACCAGAAATGTCACTCAACAAACATTTGCACACCTCATAAGCCGCAAGAATTTGAACGAATCGGTTGGAATTAGAAAATCCATCGGGCGATTGAGAAATATCGGGATGAGTTTCCTTTGCCAATTTCCGAAAAGAAGCTTTAATTTCAGCAAAATTGCAAGACTCAGAAACCCCTAGGAGGTCGTAAGCGTTCCTACCGGACAATTCCGGTGGCTCCACCGACTCCGCGCTAGTGCTCATCGGCCGATCATTACTGAAACAAAATAAGAATCCGGTGATGTTGTGATACGTGTGCAGCGGAGATGAAATAAATGAATGATAGCGGTGCCGGTGATGGTGACGACGGCATAGGCTAAGGAAAGTAGAGTAGGCGCCGTAGACCGCCATTTTTAACGTCTGTTTCTACCGGCCCAAAGAGCTGAGTTTGCTATCCGAAGTTTCAATTATGGCCCTTGAAAAGTCAATAACTCAACTCGACATATAGACAGTGAAATAGTGAATTACACTTGTGGTCCCTGAGGTTTGCTCAAGTTTTAGATTTGAACTCTAAAATAAAATATTTATACTAATGATCCTTAACTTTTCAATTTTAATCATATCAATTATTTTCACTCTCTCTTATAGTCTTATTAGATAAAATTGTTGGTCTTAATCATGCGTATTACCATGTAAGATTTTTGGTCTTTGTAATTTTTACCAGTAAGGTAAGTGACCCCGATAAGTGTATGTTAAATAGGCGAAGAATCGTGTAAAAAGATTAGTTAAGGTGAGAAGCATAAGAAGGGATCTAGACCTTTGATCACCTTTAATCTCAAACTCACTCATGAATCGCGCTTGATACAAGAATTGATCTGGGGCTTAACATTTGTGTTACATAAACATTGTTAAAGTTGTTATATTTGCATTTTGATAACTAAATATATTGAATAAAAAATTAGAAAATATGAAAATAAATTGATATGATTAATACTTATTGTAAACGGTTAATAAATAATATTAATCTGTGATTAATAATTATTTTTCAATTTATATTTATTAATAACTAAAATTTATTAATAATTAATATTAGTAATACTTAAATTTATTAATATTTATTTATAATTAATATTAATGAAGGTTATAATAGGAAAAAATAACAATAAACTACCAAAATGTTACTCTAAGTAGTGTTTCAATAAGTCAGTTTAGCTTATGTGTATGCAAACGTATACCCAAAAAATAAGTTAGTTTATTTCTATCAAACAATGCCTAAGTATTCTATGTCCTCGTCGATGTAAACTATTTAATTTGATCAACGAGTTCACTGATAAGCTCTAGTGCTGTTTATCCAACTCTAGACCAAATCGAACTCAAAATATATAAAGAACCATAAATTAAAGACTAACGTTGCAAGAAAATCCATGGGATTTTCAATCGTGATTGAAGACTGTTGCTGGAAATTGGAAGGTCGGCATCAGCTTGAGCATATTTCTCGGATACTTGCGATGTAAAATAGAAGGAAGGAAGACAAAAAGATTTTCTTGGTTTCTCCATTTCACGTCTTCAATCTGATTAGTTATAACTTCAATTAAGTTTAGATCTGGGTCCAAAGGCTTTTGGTCTTACAAAGGTTGAGCTTAATTTTACAACATTGAACATTTTATAACATATAATACAATATTTTTTTGGGAATGGACAGTTTCGTAACTTTTACAAATAGGTAGTAAACGGTTTCATATGGGAATGGACAGTTTCGTAACTTTAACAAAGAACAAGTTCGAACCAGAACAACAAAACAGCTTCCTGCATTTCTTTTAGCTTCCTCCTCCTAAATATAAATATACAAACAACATGTTAATTACCTCATTGGTTAGAGGATTGCCATCAACATATCAAATGATCAAATAGTTTAAACCCCTTTAAGATCAGAAGCAAGGGGTGATGGTTTGAATTAAATTCAATCTTAGGAACATAATAGTCTGACTATATTAAAGATGTGTATTACGAAATTGTTAGTACGATTTCTAAGATTTACAATAGAAAAAAATCGATGATGCAAGAAGAGATGAGTTGATGATACCTGGAAAGCGATGGCTCAATGATAGCAGGAACAGCAGGTCCAACCTCAACGATAGCGGGAACAGCAGGTCCAACACATGTAAAGAAAATAGACTAAATAATATCTTATGTCATCTAAAGTATTGAGGGGTGATTCCAACGCACAGCCCCACCAAGGAACAATACATGATCAAAGTTGATGAGCTAGAGTTTTTGATATGTATGAGAAAGCCAAGTATTTGTGTTTCCCATCTAATGCCAATTCATTTGATGTATTCTGCTAGCTCAATTTACTGTTGACAACTTCCCTCATGATAATATCAGCGGACTTCTATCGAACAAACATAAAACAAAAAAGTTGGGTGTTCATATGAAATCAAAACAAATAAATTATCGAACCACAATGTCGAAGCTCTCTTCTTTGTCCTTCCTTTTTGCCTTTCAAAAAAAAAATATCGAACCACAAGCTAGCAATCATAAACAAACCAAAATACGTAAATGGAAACCCTAATAAGCAAAAGTTGGAAATACATAAAACAGAAAAGTTGGATAGAAAAATATATTCTATCGATTAGCACATAAAAAGGTTGGAAATAAAAAAAATTACCTGTGTGTTCTTCTGAAATTGATGATCTGTGACACTTGAGACATGAAATTGGGGAGAATACAAAGTCTCTTGATTTATACTCAATATGCCTCTCGAATATATCTGTGACACACTTGAGACATGAAAATGGGGAGAATAAAAAGCTGATTGATGAAAGAACCCTCTTTGACCTCCCGATTTTGATGATGGAGAGGTTAAAGGTTTGATAAAAAGCCATTAAAGCTGAAAATAGGAAAGTTCCTATTTGATTGTGGGTTTAAAGTTATTGCAATATCGAGTTCTACATTATGCTTCAAGTATTCTAAGTAAGAGA
>NC_037532.1:33366287-33366732 GCF_001531365.2 Cynara cardunculus var. scolymus
GAGATTAAAGCAATAATGGTACGATAAGAGAACCCTAACTCTATATACTGAGAAGATGATTTGAATCTGAAATCGTAATCTTGGGGATTCAGTCGTCTTCTGGCAATATGGTTTGGGAATAACGWCCTTGGGGAATGAAAAGACAATAKGAGGGAAAGCGGTATTGGGGATTCAATYGTCTTCAAGCATCATTTCAAATTTCAAATTTGAAATCTAAAATTTGGTGGTGATGGTGGAGGGGTTAAAGTCGATGCATCAATAAGTTGTACATTATGTTTTATAACTTGTCTTTAAGAGTTTTTTGAAATTTATGCATAAAATGGCAGTACTTTGTGCCTTGTTGTTTGTAATTAAGATAAGTGTCTAAATGGTTATATATGTAGTATATATATATATATAGGGGTCTAATCAAATGAGAACTAATTAGTTTGTGGTAACTGTGAGA
>NC_037532.1:33367587-33370588 GCF_001531365.2 Cynara cardunculus var. scolymus
AGAGAGGAGAGTTTTAAAATACCAAAAATATCCTTGCATTAAGATTTTAATTTAAAATTACCAAATTTATAAATTTCCTAATTTATCTATTGATTATGGTTAATATTGGTTCTCACAGTTACCACAAACAACTCAGTTCTCCCTTGAATAGGCCCCTATATATATATATGAACTTTTGTATCCTCTAAAAGTAACTTCCAAAAAATTACATAAAAAATCAAATATTAATTTTTTTTACATAGGACCTGCTTGGACCCAGTCTGGGACCGATTCTTATAACCGGGCCTTCGTATTTGGGTCGGGACCAGGACCGGTTTTTTGCCATGTCTACCTCGGCCTGCCCTAAAATTTTGTTAATATCAAATTTGAAAAACATAAATTTGAAAAAAATATATATCAATGTTAATATCAAATTAACTATTTAAAAGTTCTCATTTTTTATGTAATTTCTTTAAAAAAATTATTATGATTTAATTTAAGTTTAATGATGAAATAATTTATTTTAGATAATAATAAAGTATTCTGTTAGAACTCAATTATTATCCTAATTATATTTTAGATTTTTTATATTTAAAATAAGATGTTTATCCAATATTTGATTATGTTTATCTGCAGTTAGTTACATGAATTCAAATATGGAGTTTTAATAAGTTGTACTTATGAATATTTTACTTGTAATCTTAAATTTTAAGTAATATACATCAATAAACAGTACTTCGTGCATAAAAAATGATATTAATAATTTTTATCAAATGTTTTATAATATAGTATAGATAATTAGTAATTATTTATTTAAAACTTTAAAACAAATCTTGGGCTTTTTTGTAGAATTAATTTAAACTTTTAAAGACAGCCTAAAGGTGCAAAACATTAGTCCAATAACCAAATCAAATGGCCCAACAAAAAACACCAAGCAGCCCATTGATCGGATGAGGATCCACCAGGCTCTGTTGGACACGCGGGTTGCACCCGCCCGTGTGCCAACCCGGATCACGGTGTCTACTTTCTTGATTTTCTTCATTTTTCTTACCAATTAGGTCCGTTTCGATTCATTTTTCTTCCTATTCTATTGCATAAATCCACAAAACCAGGTACCACTAAGGGGTTGTTTACTAAACGCTTACCCGGTAAGTACTTACTGAGCAATTTTCTTTACCGGATGAACATGGCAAGGGGCAAGAATCTTACCTAGTAAAAGCGATGATAAGAATGGAGAGTCTTACCCGGTAAGTGAGGGTGACGACTCTTACCCGGGTAAGCGTTTACCAAGTAAATTGTTGCATAAGATACATTTTGATGTACTACAATCTTACCCAATAAAATAAATTATAGCGTTGACTCTTAACGTTAAGCGCTTACCGGATAAGCATTTAGGTAAACGGCACCTAACACATGATATAAATCAACACATTTAACACACCCAAATAACAAAGATGTGGTGTTCTTTTAAATTTAATACACTGATTTTAAAAAATGTTACAGTTCTAAAAGAAAGTCTACTTAAATTGGTAAGTGGTATAAAAAAAACATGATGTCATATATGTTAAAGACTTAAATATAATAAGACATGAATAATTATATACTAGTTGCGTAACCGCGCAATGCGGCGGGAGCCATGAATTTTAACGATTTTGAAGTTCCACTGGTTTTATAAGATAAAGATTTAATGATGATATAAGTTACACTTGGTCTTTACATATTAATACAATTTGAATAAATAAGAGTTATGGTTTCAATTACAGACTATCGATTAAAAAAATTGTATGACAAATGTGTTCGATTTACACCAAGAGCAAAGAACCAAGAAACTTGAGTTTTAAGATAAACACTCAAAACCAATAAAGAAAACTACAAATTTAACAGATCATAAGTCATGAAAAGACCAAAAAAGATGAGTTTTAAAATGAAATTTCAACTATTTATCTTCTTTTTTGTCCAGAAACTCAGATTAATGTTGAATTAATACATGTACATATATATATATATATATTTCAAAAAAACCCAAGAACATATTAATTCAGAACATATTATATAGTGCAATTTGGACAGCCTAACCCCAAAATATATATAAATAAATAACTATAAAAGTATAAATCGTAAATATTAAAAATATTTTTTCACATATATAATAATATAATTAAGTCAAAAACTATTTAATATTAGACTCATTTCGAAGGTATTAAAGAGACGATTATAATGGTGTAACTTGTTAAAATAAAAATGTTTTTTTAAACATGTTTTAATTGATATACGATTATGTATATTAATTCGATAAAGGTTTAAAATGAAACATTTAAAAGTAAATGACGTAAAGTAAATTAATTAACTAATTATAGGGGYATAAAATGTAAATTTAAAATTATAATTTTAAAAAAATCGGTTGTGAGAGGGTGATTGTATGTGAGAGGTGAATGCATGTGAGGAGAGGAAGGGGTGAAAAAGTGTATAAAGAATATCTTGGTCATTTAGTATTTTAAGACTTAAAGCACAATAAAAACCAATGGACTTTCTTGTTTGGAATGATTAAGTCCTTAGACTTTTTTTTGGAACAAATAAGTCATTGGACATTTCAAAACATGTTAAATAAGTCCTTGGACAATTTTTAGAACAAATAAGTCCTTGGACATTCCAAAAAATGTTAAATAACTCATTGGACAATTTTTGGAACAAATAAGTCCTTGAACAATCCAAAACATGTTAAATAACTTCTTGAACTTTTATAAAACATGTTGGATACATTCTTATGAGTTGTACAACTAGTTAAAGTGGTAAAATAGTGAAAAAAATCCGGAAAAAACCTCAATGAACATTCATATTTTGAACAATTAAGCTCCTAAATATTTTTTGAACCAAAAAGTATTTAGATCTATAAAATTAAACAAATATAACAAAAAAATACTTACATTTACAAAAAAATAATTACATTTAAAAAAGATTTTTGATAAAGTTTATTTTAATTAAAATTAAAATATATTTTGTCAGTGATTTTTCAAACAAAAAA
>NC_037532.1:33371938-33405860 GCF_001531365.2 Cynara cardunculus var. scolymus
ATATATATATATATATATATATATATATATATATATATATTTATATCAATAATTATCAAATCAATTTTGCTTTTTAAAATTACCATGTAGGAATCTTTAGTGGGGGCTTCACATGTGAACAATTTACAAGATTCCAAATTATAGAAAAGGCATGGAATAGATCATTATCATATTTATTACGTGTTATTGATGATTTCAATTTTTTAATATATACCTATATTATAATAAATTATCAAATTTATTATGTGTTATTGGATGATTTCAATTTTTTAATATATACCTATATTATTTATCAAATTTATATGTGTTATTGATGATTTCAATTTTTTAATATATATTTATATTATATTATAAAATATTTGATAAAAAAAATTAAACACTATTTTTTTATACATGAAATATTGTTTATTGATGCATATTACTTAAAGTTCAAGACTACAAGTAAATAATACATAAGTACAACTTATTAAAACTCCATACTTAAATTCGTGTAACTAACTACAGATAAACATAATCAAATATTAGATAAACATTTCATTTTTTAAATATAAAAATCTAAAATATAATGTTTGATAATCATTGTGTTCTAACAGAATACTTAATTATTATTTTTCTAAGAAAATTATATTACTAAATTAAAAAAAAAGTCTTTGCTTATTAATCCCAAATTAAATTATAAAAAAAAATTGAATTAAAGAAATTACACAACAAAACAAGAACTTTTAAGTAATTAATTTAATACTATTATTGATATATTTTAATTTTTTTAAACATATCTTCAAATTTATATCAACAAAAACATTATCGTTTTTCTCAATCCCACATAAAATTGTATTATAACATCGACATGAGACAGAATAAAAACGAAACATTAAAATCGAGATATATCTTGATGCATTGAACGAGTACCCTTCTAATTATAAGTGAAACATTTATATGTCGGTGTATATACATAATTATAAAACCGTAATTTAGGAAGGAATATATATATATATATATATATATATATATATGTATGTGTGTGTGTGTGTATGTAGACTTGAGATCATGTGAGACCAAGGGTTTTCCATAAGAGCCGTAAGGCTAATTCTCAACTCTTGGATTAAATCTACAATCTGAACATTCATAATCATAAAAATTGCCACAAGACTTCTCAATAATCACAAAATTGTCACCGTACAACTTTAGACCATTAGATTATTAACTTATAAAGTTGATCAACGAATATAAATTGGTCTTATGTGTCTCACAAAAAACATTTGGTCTCACGTAAACCCAACCACACACATATATATATATATATATATATATATATATATATATGTGTGTGTGTGTGTGTGAGAGAGAGAGAGAGAGAGAGAGATTAAAATAGAGTAAAGTCCAAGTATTATTAATGAGTTATTAAAAGTTGTCTTTGTTTTATTTATTCTTTTAATAGTTAAAGTTTGTTTCTAATTTTAATTTTTGTTTTAGTTTCCAATTATTGATCTTTATCTTTTTTTTTATTTAAATAAAGACCAAAATTGTACCTTGCATATTTTTATTCTCGTATTGTAATAAACATGTCCTCGAGGATATGTCATATGAAGATGATCTATGTAGGATCCACACCTCGTCAATACCTTCAAAGCACGAGAATTCGACGACCAATAGACGCACGACACTCTCGCTTTCTAAGTAGCAAGGCTTGGTAGGACAACATATCGACAATTCGATTCCAACATTCTATTGATGTTCATATAATAAAGTAATCGTTTGCTCATACATTGGCTATCTGTTTCTAGATGCAATACAATGACTAAATTTGTTAGGATAATTTGATGGAAAATGGTAACATCTCGATCATTATTGTGATTTATGTTAAGTAACTTGATTGATTCTGAACGAACAAGATGATGAGAATAAATGCATGCAATTGATTTTTTTTTATTAACCTGGATATCCAACTCGCTATGCAAGCCGACTAATTTCAGGGCGACACCCTGCTTTGCAGATAGCCCGGAGTCACCGCATTTGAACCTCTGGCCACAAGGGGATTTTTATTCCTCCTTGGATTTGAACATGAGACCTCCTGATACTTTTGACATTTGGAGCCAAGCTCAAACCAATCAGGCACCACCCTTGTGGTTGCAACTGATGATTTTTATAATTTAGTATGTGATTCTTCAACCTATGCGTGATGTAGATAACTTGATATTAATAATTTATGTTGATTAAACTAAATAAAGTGAAAAGAAACCGATAGATATTGCTACAGATAACACATAAAACAAAGTAGACCCACATACATTTTAGGTTTTGTTACACATACGCTCAAATAACGTATTTCAAGCATCATTGTAATATTCAAATATAATATCAAAAAGCAAACCAGGATCAAATACTAACAACCTCAGATTACATTAAAAAAACATGGTAAAAGTCTTCAATTCTGACAAACATAACAATATCAAACTACGAAGTCATGCTTAATCTGCAATTCAACTTCAACAAGTCTTGATCCACAAGCCATCTTCTTTTCGTATTGCTCCTTTGAAATCATGCAGACCAGGTTGCTGGTATTGAACCAGAAGGAATAGTAAGAAAGGAAGATAGCTTGTGGATTAAGACCTGTTGAGGTTGAATTGCAGATCAAGGCACGACTTCGTAGTTTGATGTTGTTATGTTTGTCAGAATTTAAGATTTGATCAATATTGCATTTATGAAGTTTGAGGTAGTATCTTCGTGACAATCTGATCTTGAGATGATTTTTTTATATTAAATTGAAGAATTTGAAATTTTAGGGTGTTATCCCTAAGATCCTCTTGTTCAATACGTCTTCCAGGGCCGGTCCAATGGTTTTGGATCCCTTGAATGGAGAGCCAAAAAGATGCCCCCTACTCCAATGAACCAAGAACTCAAGAAGACACATATTTTTAAGAGGTTTGGAACCTAGTCAATCTAGGAAGCTTATCCCCATGCCGGTTATTATTGAAAGAAAAAAAAATTACAACGAGGGGACATAAACCAAAACCCCGAACAACAAAACAGATATAAGATTACCTATTCATCTAAAACGGTGTCTTTGTGTACTGCGTGAAGCGAAATCTCCAATTAATCTATCGTAGTCAACCTTTGCTAAAAAGTTACTTTCGATGCTCAAAATTGTTAACCCGTTAAGCCTATCTTGACTCATGGTAGCCCGCAAAGTTGCAAGACTATATTAGTAGTTGTTATAATTGTACCTAAACTGTAATCGGTTTTTGATATATAATTTCATCACTACATGATGCAACATGTTTCGTTTTACTTATTGAAACATGATGCAATTTGTTTATACTTAGGATATTGCGGATTTCCGATTAGGGGAGACTGGATCTAGATCTGGATCTGGATTCTGGACTTAAGAGGTGAGGAGAGTACTACAATATAGCAGGCTTGGGCCTAGGATAATGATGCCCTGGGTGACGACCCATGTCGCCCATGCCCAGGGCCGACCCTGACGTCTTCAATACTATCTTGTATGCAATCAACTACATTTGTAGTTTCTTTTTCTTACCTCACCACTCTACCTTTCACATGGTGTATGATTACCGTATAAAATCAATACGCCATGTCATTTCAAGACCTTTTTTTTCACATACTCTTCGAAATTCTCTTAAACAGTCTTAAAAAACTGTATTCATAAAAGCACATGTTGATTACTATTTGTATAACGTTAATCCGTATACAAACCAACTCCAGACAAACATATATAAATTGCATAAAATATGAAAACATATCTTTCATGGTCACTTCTTGTCCTTGTCATGTATGAGAAATAGTATCTACCTATAAATAATGGTGTGAATAATTGAGAGAAGCATATGGGTATGTGTTATATATATATATATATATATATATATATATATATATATATATCCATTCTTCCTTGTTGAGGTTGTTCAAGTTGCATGTGAATGTAGTTATTTTATTGCCCAAATTCATGAATAGATCTTGACCTCTCGGGTCACATAATAATTCAATCATAACACATGGTCCCAAGACAACAAAGTTTTCAATTATATATGGCTTCAAAACAAAAACATAATCAAGTATAAAATACAAAGATTGTGGTGACAAGCAAGAGAGATAAGTGGGGCATAAGGATTTATTGCTTTTTTTGGGGTGGAAAATGAGAATGTGAACAAGTTGAAAGATACATAACAGAATCGTTTATCACTTTTAATCTCATGTTCATTCATGAATTGCGTTTTAAAAGGGAATTGATCTGGTATATCTCATTAGTGTTGACATTCAATTGAGATTGATCCAATGGTGAAAATATCTTCTTACACTTCTCACTAAAACTTCTCTTTTTTACCGGAACTCAATCCTACATATATAACGATAGGTTCAAATAAAAATGATAAATATCATAAAAATGTTAGGATAGAGGGTTAAAAAAAGACTCGTATCTGAATAATTAAAAAAAATTTACTTGAAAATGCAAGTAAATCATATGAATAATATATCACGTCGGTTTACATATGTATTTTCAAATAGATTTATTCAATAATTTACATATAAATTATTTTATAACTTTGCTTTCTTATATTCTTATGATATTTAGCCTGATTGTAAGTATGGATGAAAAAAATGGTAATAACCATAAGGGTGGTGCCTGATTGGTTTGAACTTGACTCCAAGGCTCAAAAATGTTTGGGGATCACAGGTTCAAATCCAAGAAGAAACAAAAATTCTCTTGTGGCCACGGAAGTTCAAATACGATGACTTCGGACTACTTGTAAAACAGGTGGTCATCCTAGGATTACTCGGTTCGCATAATGAGTTGAATATCCAAATTAATAAAAAAAATGGAAATGAAATTTGCATTTATTATGATAATGGGGTGGGGTATGGGAAAAGAAACCCCTTAACTAAATTGGTACCATTTTCAACCACCATTCCTTTCTATTTGATTTTAGACATCTATTTGTCTACAAGAAATTGGAAAAAAAAAAAGCTTGTATTTATTATTAAACAAAGTGGATAAATCCTAATAAATACTTTAATTAATTTCTGAAATTATTATATTTTAAAATTGATTATTTTAATTAAAAATTATTACTTTTTTATAATTTTTATATAATTTTTCGAAAATATCGTGTTTCTAGAAGCCTAAATCTTCTTTTGTGCGCGTCAAAAGATGATGAAACCACAGACACACACAGAACTATTTGAATATTGACAAAAATAATAATTTTAATTTTTTATTATTTTAATAATTAAAAATATAAATACTTATTTTGTTCTATAAAATATACAAATCGAGAGTTTCTTTCAGACCACATTGATATTCGAGTTTTGACCAACAAACGGTTATTTATGAAGCGTAGAGTGTCTTACATCTCTTATCCAGTAATATTGCTTACCGTGTAAGTATTAATATTGTTTATTAACACTTTATGACCAACAAATACTGTTAACTCTGGTAAGAATGAAGAAACTTATATACCAGATCAAAACATATTATCTGATTTAAGATTACTTAATCTCTTATAATAAACGACCCGTAATATAACATTCAAGTTCGTGATCAGATACATTAAACTATGGAAAAACGTTAGTTGGGGAATGAGCATCGACATAAAATGCGAACAATGGCACACCTTTCACCCACCCACCCACCAACCCTTTGCGTGCGATATTTATTACACCATTTGCGTCTCATTTCAACCCGTGACTCAATCCATTTATATTTAATTACATCTCAAATTTCACAAAAAAAGTTACTAAATTTTCGAACAAATTTCCGATATTTTTTCAAACCTACGTGATATTTATTAAGAGGTTTAATTATTGGAAAACTTAAAATTATGTAACATTTGTGAAATTCATTTTAAGCCATTAATTTAAAATAATTAATGTTATTGATTAATAACATAATTATTGTCATTTATTAAATAAAAGTTAATGCAAATTTAAAGAAATTTAGTACTTGTTTTTTTTTCTCCCTTTATCTTATTTTGATTGTGAACGCAATGTATTCAACCTTAATAAAAATTTTACTAGAGTGTTCATAAGGTCCATATTGTGAGTCGCAAGTGATATGTTCAGATTTAAGGGTACACTTACTCAGTAAACATTTAACCGGTAACATTCAATACTATCGCTTACTTACCGAGTAAGATTTTATTCACTAAAACGCATCGTATGCAACAATTTATCTCGGTAAGCACTAACCATGGTAAGAATCATCGTTCTCACTTACCGGGTAAGACTCTCGATTCTTGACTTCGTTCTTACCGGGTATGATTTTTAGTCCTTGTCATATTCATCCGGTAAAGTAAAGTGAATTGGTAAGCGCTTACTCGGGTAAGCGTTTGGTAAACGGCACCTTAGTTTGTGTTCACAATATTTTCATAAGATATACTGAATCTCGTAGATTTATAATGTGTTCATAATTTGTTCATAAACTATAATAATATTTCTAAGAAAGTTCACAATATATTCACCTTGAGTTCGTATTCAATTATGTGTATATGCATATGTTATGGATAGAGAAGAGGGAGAGAGAAAAAGATAAAGGGAGAAGAGAGAGAGATTTTTAACTTATATTATATTTTTTTCAATTAATTTTTTATGATTTAAATTAAATTTTACAGATCTTACAAATTAACAAGTTATTAAAAGAAAAACTCTCATTTAGGTATTCTAAAAATCTTCTCTCTCCTCTCTACGACCTCCGGTAAACCTTATTTCCCATGAACACCAATTAAACTCAACATACACAATGTGATACCTAAAAACATCGACACTGTTAAAAAAAGATATATACAAATAATTATCATTGTGATACCCAATACATACAAGATATATTGTGATACCATTGTGATACCAACTATGATACCGCTGTGATACCAATGGTGATACGAATGATTATATCATTGTAATGCCCATTGTAATAATCATGTAAAACCTATGAATTTTAAACCAAAAATTCTTACCAACATAGATCAAAAAACAAAAAAACCTCAATAAAACCAAAGAGGGGAAAAGAGGGCTGGAAAGTAAATCTATATCCCCGTCATCGTCTTCAAGATCCGAAACCAGACCGACGTCGGATTCTCTCTGGTATGGATCCCGTTCAAACGACCGATCCGTCAACTTCCTGGATACGACAACCTTCTTTGTTTCTCTCTCGTAAACGTCGGTTGTCACACAACGATCCACCATCATCTTGTTTCTCTCCGGTTGGACTACATCATTGATGCTAGTCGTTGGATATGGTGAGGGGTCATGGGGGATGGAATGGTTTGCCGAATACGATAAGTGGTCATGGGGGGAGGGGATGGGGAGAGCAACTTCGGTGAGGAGCGGGATGAGAGGCGAGGGCTTCAAAATAGGATATTTAGGGTAAATTCAAATCAATTAGGTAACTATGGATTGAATAATTAATGATTTGGTTTTTTTTTATAAAAAATAAAATTGTCAAATTACCAATTTACCAATTTGCCGTTTATTTTATTTTAGTAAATAATATTAATTATCTTAAATGATTGGCTCACATTAAATCTCAAGGTTTCCACAAACTATCTTGTTCTCATTTGGTTAGGGAAATCACTACTAAATCACTTTCTCCCATGAATTGTAAGAGTTCTACCTCATATAAGGTCAAAATGCTATGATTTGCTTATATTCTTATGATCGCGGTCGTGCTAACACACCACATACTACAATCCGGACCAAAAGCAAGTATACAAATAGTCCCAATATCGTCTTTCAAGTAATAAAAGTGGTACAAGTCCGGATATCGTCCACAGAGATCGTAGTAAAAGTTTAAAAGAAAGTAAAGTTAAGGAAATGATTTCAGAAGGCGAATTCGAAGACTTAGATTTGAACAGAGTTAACACAACTAAAAACATAAGATATCAGATAATAAAAGCAAGCAAGGGTGTATGACTTTCCGGGTGAGATGTAAAAATTATATCCAGTCGACCAATGCTGTCAAAATGCTACAGCATGAAACCATGCTGACAGATTGCTACAACATGCAATCAGTAACAACTATTTTTACCACTTACTTTGAAGGTATTCCTCTCGGACTTCACCAATGCACTTATATTATAGCTTTCAACCCATATATCTATGAGGTATCCAGACCAGTGAAAGTGACAAATGATGTCTTCAAAGTATATGGATAAACAAACCTCTTTGTTAAAAATCACTCTCTCGAGTGGATTCCCATATCATTCAAGTTGACGTGTTCTGAATGACTCATCTCGGAATCCATTCCACTTTAACACTTCAGAGTGATCAACCCGTCGAGAATTAACAACTTAGAAAATACGGACAACAAATCTCTTTGTTAGCAACTTTCTCAAGTATACTTCCCATATCATCCAAGTTGACGTGCAAACAATGGCTCAGCTTAGAGTCCACGACACTTTAACACTTTCAAAGTGATCAACTCGTCAAGAATTGTCATTGGTTTTATAAAACTTGAAATGAAAAAGTAAAACATCGTTGTTACATGAAAGGGTCGACTATATTTTGGTTTAAAAACTCACCATTTTCGTCATACACCCGAGCTAATAAAATTAGCTACTCATGACGAAAAATAAATGACAAGGAATATAAATTGCGATAAGTAAAGACATAAAATAAATGCGGAACATAAATACGAAATATAAATGACGGAACAATAAAGATGCGGAAAGCGTAATAAATAAATGACGGAAATAAAATGCGAGTAAGCGTAAAAGATGGAATATAAATAACGGTAATATAAATAAAGCGATTAAAGAAACTTGAAATGCCAAAAGATTTCTTAATATGTAGAAGACAACTTGTTCTCCAAGTAGTATGGAGAACTACTTGAGAGAGAAGTGTGGTGTAGAAGTGTTGAGGTGTAAAAGGTGTGTCAAATACTCCTCCCAACATCCCTTTTTATACCGGGCAAAAAGGTCAATTCACACCCAACTAGTTTAAAAGAAACTAAATAGTACATAAAAACTAACTAATATTTAGAAAACAACTAAAATTAGTCTTGTAAACTCCAGCTAATCTGATTAAACTACAGCTGGTTCAACTTTAGAAGGCTCTCAAATGTCTTCATATGGTCATGTAAGTCAACTCCAAGTCTTATCTTTCTCTTCATCTACCTTCAGGTCATGTTACCACATTCCCACAGCATTGACCTGCTCCAATCTGTTCAAAATGAGCTTAATTTAGACCAAAATCCACTAAAAACAGGTTCATCATTCTTCTTAGCATAAAAACAGAGAAAATAGATAAAATGACTCAAAGTTGGGATATAAATGGAAAATAACCTATCTAAAAGAGAATAAACATGTACTTTACGTACTAAATACTTAGTACGTATCATCTTGCAAGCAAAGCGAGAAGTGGTTCTCTTAGCCAGCATACCCGACGAATCAAAAAGCTATAATAAAGCAATCCATTGGTTTATATGTGAATCAATTAATCAGTTCATATGTGAATCACACAGGTTTATATGCAAAATCAGTTAAAATAGTTTATATGTGAATTACACGAGTTCACATATGAACATGTAGTTCATATGTGAATCATATAGGTTCATATATGAACTTGTTTGTTGTCTATTTGTAAAGTTACGAAACTATCCTCTCTATTTTTTGCATAGCCGTTATTTTTTACCAGTCAAAGCCGTAATTATGACCAATCAAATTCGATCTTGACCGTATGAATGGCTATGATCACTTCCTTATTTTTCAAATATCTACCACTTTTCAAATTATCCATACAATCTTTATTTAAAATTTTAATTCAAAATTACCAAAATTATTAATTTCCTAATCTAATTTGTGGTTTATATTGGATCTCACAAATTGTATGGTTCTTAAAAGAATGCTCATATATATATATATATATATATATATACATATATATATATGTATATATACATATATATATATGTATATATAYATATATATATATGTATATATACATATATATATATGTATATATACACACACATATATACACCCAAACAAACACACACACACATAAGGTTGGGTTCACGTGAAACCAACTTGTTTTTATGAGACCCGTGAGATCACATTTTTACACTTGAAATTTCATAGCAAAACATTATTAAGATAAAAAAAATCAGAACCTTCACATAAAAAATAATGTGAAAGTTACATTCACAGTATTTTATTGTGAAGTTTCAAGTGTAAAAATATGGTTTCACGAGTATCACGAAAACATGTTAGTCTCATTTGATCCCAAGTCTCTCTCTCTCTCTCTCTCTCTCTCTCTCTATATATATATATATATATATATATATATATATATGTGGGGTCATTCTAGGGAGAACTAGTTAGTTTGTGATAATTGTAAGATCCAATGTTAACCACAAATCAATGGATTAGGAAACTAATAATTTTGGTAATTTGACTTTAAATTTTAATTAAAGGGCATTTTATGTATTTAAAAAATCTTATATCTCCTCTCTCTTCTCTCCTCTATTCGGCGAACTTTATTTCGGCTAACTTATTCTGGCAAATACATGATGCACACTGTGATACCCTTCATAAAATAACGAAAAAATACGGTGTGATATACTTAGTAAAGCAACACTACCTGATATATTGTGTTGCACGTCATAAAACAACAAAAATAATTGTGATGCACTTCGTAAAACAACAAAAACACACTGTAACACCACTATGATACCATATCTAATTGATGAATACTACGGTGATACCACTATGATATTAGATTTGGTTGATGAATACCTATTGTGATACCCATTATATCCATTGTGATACCCACAAATCAGAACCGTTTAAACCCTAATCAATGAATCATGTAAGATAAGAGGATTTCGGCGTCGGATAAATCGAGAACAGCAAAATGGCAAAAATCTCTTCATCTGCGTCAAGATATACTTCGAATATTTCGTCGGAGATCCTACTCATCGAAAGAACATGCTTTCCTCGTCCAACTTTTGATCAGTTTTCATAGTCGAAGTTCATCATCGGTGTCGATTTGATTAAACAAGAGAAGAAAAAGAAAGGGATAAAGACAACTGATGATAAGGAGGAGACCAGTTTGGGTTCACAAATCTGTGTGGGGAGAGAAAGATAGATAGAGGGACGAGGCCATATTGACATACCGTGATGGTTGTGGTCGAGGTAGGGGGACGGGGAAGGGGCATCAGTGGTGTCAAAGTTCTTGACGGTGGAGTTGCAGATCCGATTTCTTCATCAAGTAGGATTAACAAAGAAGAAGCCAAATAACCATATTTTATGAAGAACCACATTTGATGAAGAAAATGATATGGGAGTCTTGGGAGTCAGCTGTGAGCTGGATAAAGAAAATGAAGACTTTTATGATTTAGGTATATGGTAGAGAGAGGGAGAGAGACGTGCGATAGAAGATTTGATTACATTAATCAGTTGTAAAATTTACTAATTTACCCTTTGGTTTATTTTAGTAATAACATTAATTATCTAAAATGATTGGCTCATATTAGACCTCACAGTTACCACAAACTATCTAGTTCTCATTTGATTAGACCCTTATATATATATATATATATGTGTGTGTGTGTGTGTGTGTGTGTGAGGTTTACTTTGCAAATCACATTATTTGTACAAACTTCATTCAATCATTCATAATTTTTCATTTTGTTTATTTTTTTATAATTATTAGAGGTTGATTAATCATTTTTTATTGTGGAGGGTGTTAATCATAGATATTATCATCTTCATTATATAAATTTTAGAGAAATAAATTAAACAGTTTTATTAAAATTTCATAAGTATTAAATGAAACAATTTCATAACCATATATGAAACAATTTCATCAAAAAAGTATTATATGAACAAATTTCATAAGATTAAACAATAAAATCGATGAATGAGGATGGTTTGCACGGTTTATACAAATATGGGTGGTTTGTATTTGATCGCTCCTCTCTCTCTCTCTATATATATATATATGTATATATATATATGGGAGGTATACTTTGCAAACCATGTTATTTGTACAACCGTGCAAACCTCATTCAATCAATCATAAATTTTCATTTTTTTTCTTCATCTTTTGTAATTATAAGAGGTTGATTAGTCATTTTCATTATGTAAAGTGTTAATTATAGATATTATCATCTTCATTAAATCAATTTTAGAGAAGCATATGAAACAATTTCATTAAAACATATTATCATTCAACTTATTTCTTAGAAAACGTATTTAAAAAAAACGCATCTATAATCATGTCAAGAGGTTAACTCGCCAAACCACAAGGGTTGTGACGCAATCGTTGAGATTCATGGGGGATATATTTATGTTTCAAATTAAATAACTTTAAATTATATTTTTTAAACATAATTTATTTCTAAATATAAGAAAGAGTGAAAAAAGGAAAAAAAGAATCTTGAAAGGGACGATATATTTATGGATATACCTTCTACACGACACCCCCGACCTTCACTTCATGATATTTTTCTATATTTATAAATTTGTTTTGGGTAAAAAATAATTTTTCAAATATATAACTAATGAATTAATTATATTTAATTAAATTACCTTTTTTTAATATTACGGTTATGATTTTGATTATGATTATATTCATTTTGTTGTAATCATGATACGGTTTAATTATGATTATACTCATTTTGTTGTAATCATGATACGATTTTAATTCCGATTATAGACATGTGGTGTGCAAAGCACTCGAGAGGTTTAACGAGACCAAAATAAATGACGTGAGCATGCGGCACCATGGTCGTAGACAAATTGAATACTTCCGGAACCAAGATCGTAACTGTAGTTGTAATTTGAACAAAAGATAGGGACTAAAACTGTAATTCACTATTAAATTTAAAACTAAACTACAATTTTGGTCCATGTTGTTTACACAAGACTAGGAAAAATATCTCGGTGATTTAATAAGTACGTAAATGGTCACCGCAGTTTGTATTTTGACTTGAAAGAGGTCTCTTGTTCTAACATCGTTAGTCTAACTGCCGTTAGTTGAACCTTCATCTCCAGCCAATGGGTGAGGGGGGTGGTGTTAGAGAGTAGTGATGTTTCGTGGAGTTGCGGGAATGCTTGAAGAGATGTCAAACATAGATCAAAGAATGTCGGAAACAGATTCGATGAGTGGGGTGGGTGGGTGGGTGGGTGGGGTCCAATAACGTGTAAAAGCCAAAACAAGAATTCAAAAAAAAGGTAAGGGGTTGTTTGTTTACCTCTTAATAGTTCCATTAAGAGCCAACATATGAATCGTTAAGAGATGAATCTTGTTTGGCAAAAAAAAGTCTGCATCTTAATGGTTCCAAAACCCTTTGAATGAATTTGTATCTTGGATCTCCCTTGACCATTAAGAGCCCTAATTTCATTGTACACAATTACCAAACAATTATATTTCATTTTACACTAAATCATAAGAACCTCTTAATTATTCTGACCACTTAGGGGATGTTTGGCAATTGCTGAATGGTTTGATGCAGAATAATTAAGTGATCAGAATGATTAAGAGACTCTCATGATATAATGCAAAATGAAATATAATTGTTTGGTAATTGTGTACGATGAAATTAGGCCTCTTAATGGTTAAGGGAGATCTAAGAGGGTTTTAGAATCATTAAGAGGTAGACTTTTTTTTTTTTGCCAAACAAAATTCACCTCTTAACGATTCAAATGTTGCATCTTAATGGAACTATTAAGAGATAAACAAACAATCCCTTAATCATTCTACACCAAACCATTCAACAATTATCAAACAACCCTTAAAAAAACAAAAATACCCCACTTAACACTGTTTCTAACAACGTTAGAAGAAGAGACTCTTTTCAAAGCAAACTGTAACGACCATTTCTGTACTCAAATCAATAAAGTACATGGACACTTTTCGTAGTTTAATGTAAACCACAAGGACCAAAATTGTAATTATCTCTAACTTTAATGATGATTAAATTTAAACCGGTAAGAGTAAGGTGTATGTGTGTTTAACCACAGCAAGATGCCTATATATAAAGCTATCTGTCATCTCTTTTGTTTTAAAGCAATTATACAGAGAGCCACCGTCCCCACCACCCTCTGCAACCTCTCCCACTTTTTTTTACAGCTATTCCAACCTCACTCACTCCTCCATCTCTATATAACGTTCCTGCAACTTTAAGCTTTTCTTCTCCATTTCCATTATTTCCACCGCCATGGATATCAACATCATCACCTTCCTTTTTCTGCTCATGGGTTTCTGCTGTCTTTCGTTCGCCGCCGACAAGAACACTTACATTGTTCATATGGCCAGACACCACATCCCGGCGACTTTTGGGGATGATCATATCGATTGGTTTCAGTCGTCTCTTAAGTCGGTGTCGGAAACGGCGGAGACCATCTACACTTACCAACACGTCATCCATGGCTTCTCAACCAGGCTCACTGTTCAAGAAGCTGAATCACTTGAAAACCTACCCGGGATTCTCTCCGTCTTGCCGGAGTTGAAATACGAGCTCCACACCACACGCACCCCGGAGTTTCTCGGCCTCGATCAGTACGATAATTTGTTCCCGCAGGCTAACGGGCAGGGTGACGTCATTATTGGGATTTTGGATACCGGCGTTTGGCCGGAGAGTAAGAGCTTTGACGATACAGGCATGGGGCCTGTCCCCAGCGCGTGGAACGGCGCGTGTGAAACTGGTACCAACTTCACTGCTTCTAGCTGTAACCGTAAGTTGATCGGAGCAAGGTTTTTCGCTAATGGATACGAAGCGACTTTGGGTCCAATCGATCAATCGAAGGAGAACAGATCTCCAAGAGACGACGACGGCCATGGAACCCACACTTCCACCACCACCGGTGGGTCAGTTGTCTCCGGAGCAAACTTATTAGGATACGCCACCGGGTCAGCCCGTGGGATGGCTCCCAGAGCTAGGGTTGCGGTTTACAAAGTTTGCTGGGTCGGTGGTTGTTTCAGCTCCGATATACTCGCAGCTATGGAAAAAGCGATCACCGACAACGTTAATGTACTCTCGCTGTCACTCGGAGGTGGTACGGCAGATTATTACCGCGACAGCGTGGCTATCGGAGCATTCGCGGCGATGGAGAAGGGTATTTTGGTTTCTTGTTCTGCCGGTAATGCAGGGCCCACTTCATACAGTTTATCAAACTTGTCGCCATGGATAACGACCGTCGGTGCCGGGACTTTAGATCGAGACTTTCCGGCGTATGTCAGCCTTGGGAACGGGAAAAACTACTCCGGTGTGTCGTTGTACAGAGGTCCGTCACTGCCCAATAAGATGCTGCCATTTGTCTACGCCGGTAACGCTAGTAATTCGACGAGTGGTGCTCTTTGTATGCCGGGGACTTTGATACCAGAGATGGTGAAGGGGAAGATCGTACTTTGCGACCGTGGGGTTAACGCAAGGGTTCAAAAGGGTTCGGTGGTGAAAGAAGCTGGTGGGGCCGGAATGGTATTGACCAACACTGCTGCGAACGGCGAAGAGCTGGTGGCCGACGCACATCTCTTACCAGCATCTACCGTCGGTCAAAAATCCGGCGACGAGATTCGGAAGTATGTGATATCAGATTCTAATCCAACGGCTACAATTTTATTCGAAGGTACAAAATTGGGAATCCAACCATCGCCGGTGGTGGCATCGTTTAGTTCCCGAGGTCCCAACACCATCACGCCGGAGATTTTAAAACCGGACATGTTGGCCCCAGGTGTCAACATCTTAGCGGGGTGGACTGGGGCGGTGGGACCCACCGGACTGGCGGATGATAGCCGGCGCGTGGAGTTCAACATTATATCTGGGACGTCGATGTCTTGTCCTCACGTGAGCGGACTAGCGGCGTTGCTCAAGGCGGCGCATCCAGATTGGAGCCCAGCGGCGATCAAATCAGCCCTGATGACCACCGCTTACACCGCATACAAAAACGGAAAAATAATCCAAGATCTTGCCACCGGCAAACCATCTACTCCGTTCGATCACGGCGCCGGTCACGTCGACCCTGTATCCGCCCTCAATCCCGGGCTGGTTTACGACATCACCGCCGATGATTATTCCGATTTCCTCTGTGCATTGAATTACACGGCGGCGCAGATTCAATTGGTAACCAAAAGAAACACCACCTGCGACTCTTCCAAAACCTACAGAGTCGGTGATCTGAACTACCCTTCATTCGCTGTCGTCGTTCCGTCGGATTCAAGCCACAAAAGCGGTTCCACCACCGTCGTTAAACACACCAGAACCCTAACCAACGTCGGACCGGCGTCATCAACCTATAAAGTTTCCACATCTTCCGATAGCAATTCCGTACAAATATCGGTGGTTCCTGAAACGCTGACTTTCAGTCAAGTCAATGAGAAGAAATCATTCACGGTGACATTCACGGCGGGTCAAATGCCGGTGAGCTCAAACGTGTTTGGCCGGATTGAGTGGTCGGACGGGAAACATATCGTCGGAAGTCCGGTAGCCGTTAGTTGGTGATGGATAGGAAATTAATGTTCCTCTTTAACAAGTTGTTCAAAGACACTCCCAAAAGGAGAGTGTGTTGGTGATTGCTCATAAATATCAACTTTTTTTATTTCCTTTTTTGTGATTTTTAATTTAATTAATATTATATTGTTTATTTTTATTTTTTTATACGTGTTTAATTAGGGAAATTGAGTTGATTTTGTGATAGAAAACATGAAGAATATTACTTTTTTTTTTAAATAAAACTGAAAATTTTACTTGGAAATATTTTAAAGTCAATTTATTTTTCTAAAATTAATATAGAAAAAATAATTGATAAAAGATTTGAAATTGAATTCAAACATGTGTTTTATAATTATTGTCATATCTTGATCGTGCTATGAATGAAAAAATATTTTCAATGGAACGGATCATGTAAGCGTTGGTTTTCGGGTTATGAGTCGGATTTGGATTAATACTGAATCAATATATTTTTGTAACTGTTAATATATGGATCATCTTCTGACCACTGACTAATCCCATGAACGACCACTAGTGATCTAAAGTAACTGTAGTTGAATCTTAGCATTTTAGTCGTGCTTACATTCACACCCGAGAAAATGATCAATATGCTGCAACCTGGTGGTCATCTTATATCAGAATTGGTTGTACTTGCGTCACGTAATCGTATTTGTGATAGTTTGTTTGTTTATGTTAAGGATTTTTCTTTGTTTAGTAATTAGCACGAGTTTGTTTCTGTTAAGGATTTTTCTTTGTTTAGTAATTAGCACGATTTCCATCATTCCATTCCATAAACTCCTCCAGATTTGCCAATTTAAAAATGTCAAATCAACTGGTAGATAATGATTTGTATGGAACGAGTACAATAATGGATCAAATATCAAAGTCACAAGGAAAAAAAAATTAAATCACTTGATACTTTTCAAAATCCCATGTGCAAAAAGTCGATAGACAGAGTGGACTGAATCAACGGATTAATCATATGTAAAATGAAAAGTTATTCATATTATTCAACGGGCTAATCATTTAAAGTATCCATTTATTCATTATTTTCAACGAGGTAGTCATGTAAACAAATGCATGTATTGAATGAATTGACATATAATATATTGTTATACATAATCCGTAGTCTATTGACATATAAATAACCACTAGTAACATCTACTGAATGACATTGATGTGATCTGATCATCCATTGGATCAGATCGATTGTTTAATGTTAATGGAATCAGATTAAATGATTGGATCAAATCAAATCCATCTAATAAACACATATTTATAAGTTTGAATAAATCTAATGATATTGATATAAGTGTTGAATATTTTAAATAAAATGTTATTATTTTATACTTAAAATTTGAAAAAAAAATGTACGATTAATGGTGATGGGTTTTGAGTGGGGTGGGTCATGGGTTCCTTTATGTGAAGAATAATTGATATTGTATTATTATTATTATTTCGTACCGTTTAATGGGTGATGGGGTTCAGAGAAGATAATTCATGTTGTATTATTATTTGTAAATAATTAAATAATTAAATAATTAAATTACTATGAAGCCAAGTCTATTTGTTATTTTAAATAAAAAATGAATTACGTAAATCGTTTATGATATTTAATAAGAGATCGTTTATCAAACGTTTATCTAAGTAAGCACCTATTAAGTCATATTGTTTTACCGGATGAATATGATAAAGACAAAGAATCTTAACTGATAAGAGCGAGACAAAAAACCAAGAGTCTTACTCGGTAAGTGAAGGCGACAGTCTTACCACGGTAAAAGCTTACCAGGTAAATTATTCCATACGATGTCGTTTTTGATAGACTAAAAACTTACTGGTAAGTAAATGATAGTATCAAATTTTAACGATAAATACTTACTGAGTAAGTGTTTGGTAAATGATCCATAAAACTCTCTCAATTATTATCCTTGTTTTAATTTCATATAAAAAAAACCCATACATTTTATTTGTTTTCATTATTAGTTCGCACATTAATTTATATTAAACTTCTCAATAAAATGCCGTCAAATGATTTGTGATAATCACGTGAGGGGCATTTTGATCATTTCAGAACACCGTAAAAGAACTTAACAAGGGAATTTAATAGAAATTAACGTCATACACTAGTGGTACATTATGATGGTTTCCGTGTATTTATTTGACGTTTAATAATAAAGTTTAATTAGTGAAATTTATTTTTATATTTGTTAAAAAATTTAAATGATATAAAATGTAATCATGATTGTTTCAATTTATATAGAAAAAACGTATCAAGTATTATTCAAAAAGTTGTCATATTTCTTTCAGATAAAATTATACGTTATTGGATGAGCTGAAATCAAGTGCATAAGATAACATACATAAAGATGAGTGTAACTATCACTATGAACTTCCTCTTTCGGTAAAAGTCCGGTATTTTTTAATTCGTTAATGATCATAAGGTTCTATATGAATGATTCATTTATCGAGGGATCGTTTGAGTTATTTATAGTCGTTATTTATTAATCAATTCACCAGATTTACAGGGATATTTATGATGTTTTTGATAACTGTTTCGAATATGATTTATTATTTTAATCTAAACTTCGTCTAGGATTGAAGTTCTAAAGACTGCAGATTTAATGTTAGAAATGCGGCTACTGGTTTTGAGTGTGTTTCGTTAAACGAAACCCATATTCGTGATGTATTTGAGAATGATGAATCATTTTGATCTTTCCTTTGTTGCGTCGATTGCTAGGAACGAGAAACAGAATTCTATTGTGGAGAATGAGGTTCCTCAATCGGTTTGTTCTTTTGCGATATATGAAGTTGATCAAGCAGCTATAGAGAAATCTGTTGGTATTTTTTCAGTTTTTTTTTTATCTAAGAATTTTGTTCTTATTCCGATTTATTGTCTTAACGTTTACTTTTTTTTATTGGATCTATTAAATTTTTTCTTAACAGAAATAACCTATATTCATTTTCAACCATTTATCAATGAAATCAAAAACAGAGATGAGTTTGCAAAGTTTATCGTAATGGTGTCGCTTGCAAATGAAACCATCTCCTCATTTTAGGTTTTCGGCTACCTTTTAGAGTAGGCGCCGATTTTAGGTTTTGAGAAAGGAGAGAGCAGCCGTAAATGATTGTTGGCTAATTAGGTTTAGGAGATTAACTTTATATAAAACTCAATCTTAAAACCCTAATCCTAATGGGCAACGACCCATTCTAAATGAAGCCCACAAAATGTTTAGACTAATAACTAATTAGTCATTTTAGTTAATTAATTACCCGTTAATCCCTCAAATATCGTTTCTTGCTTTTATATTAATTGAACTTTGTGTGTGACCCAATAGCATTATGCTATTAACTATCTTGTTGTGTATATGTGCATATCTCCAACAGACTCCCACTTGCACATGTCACAACAACTGAATATTACACTTCAACATTTGGTTAGTTATCCATGACTCAATTTCTGCATTAAGCCGTCCTAAAGGTAAGTGATCGAATATCCTTTTATTACAAATATCTGTGTGAACGCAAGACATTGAACATTGTCAATCTCCATTTCGTTCACTATTATGTTTCTCGATAAAGTTTTGTGGTGACCTAAAGACGGACCGCAAGATTGATCTGGCATCGATTCAATCCGAGTATGCATACATTCAACGTCAAAACCAAATCATCGAAGGACCCATGGATATCACTTCGTGTCAATAATCTGATGTATCTCTACTTGGGGATATTAGATATTACCATCTTAGAATTGCTTGTAACATAAACCATAAAAATCGTAGTTTTACTAATAACTTAATTTATATAAATTTAAATATTTATTGCAAAAACCAATAAATTGCCCTCGTAAATTTAAGCATTTCAAACATCAAAATGTAAAATCCCCACCACTATCTTACTTAATTACTTATCTCAATCCATCCAGATCCAAAACACGCTGCATCCTACACCTCTTATGAAACTACGCCACGTGGACACCACGTGTCATAATTTAAGAAAAACTCTGTGAGTGTGACAACGTCGAACACTATCTATATATATATATCAACTTCTAGAGAGAGAAACCCTAGAAATCTAGAGAGATGGACGGCCGACAGGAAGGAAAGAAATCGGAAGATTTGCCGGTGAACAGCAGTCCGTATACGCAATACAAAGACTTGGAGGACTACAAGCAACAAGGATATGGCACTCAGGGTCACCAACAGCCGCAGCCTGGCCGTGGAGCAGCTGCCTCCACCGACGCCCCCACTTCAGGCGGTGGTACACTTCCTTCTCAACCGCAGAAGGGTAGTGATCCCGCCGGAGCTCCGGCTACAGCCACCGATACCGTCAACCAATACGGCGTACCTTAAAATATGTTGGTTATATCAAAGCTTTGATGTTTTTGCTTGTATTGCATAAGGAGTGAATTCTAATGAGCTGTTTATCAAATGCATATTTGGGCAAGCGCTTGCTAAGTCACGTTACCTTACTGGATGAATATGATAAAAACTAAAAATCTTACCTAGTAAGAACGGGACAAGGATCAAGAGTCTTACCAACTAAGTGAGAGCGACGACTCTTACCACGATAAGCGTTTACCAGGTAAATTGTTGCATACGCTGTTATTTTGGTGGACTAAAATTTTACCAGATAAGTAAATAATAGTGTTAAGTTTTACCGATAATGTAAGCGTTTGGTAAACTGGGCCTAAATGCATGCAATGTTATTTGTCATAAATAGTTTATGTATAACCAAATTAAATCAAAACCAACCATTGATTTTATTAATGACGTGTACCCAGAGTCTTACTGGAAAGCCAGGTAACGGACGGATTTAATAAGGATGTTTCTTAATCGATCAACCTTTAATTGATCGTTTCTCTCGATTGATCTTTACCAAATCGATCCTCACCTCTTTCAATTGATGAATTTTAATAGGATGTAAATGTGATGAATACCGTCAAAGACATATTTTCCTTTAAATGAATGCTAATTATATAATATAAATGTAAATTTTGTAATGATGAAGAATAAATATATGAAATTTTATAAATTTATCTATAAATTCAACACTATAATTTTTATGATGGGTAAAATAGACAATTCAAACAAATTCAAATATTTATGGTTGGTCGTGTGTTTGTTAGGTTAGGGTAACCCGATTCTAAGTCAAATTGTAGGAAGGAGTGTGTTTTATTTAATTAAAATCGTATTAAATATTAGGTGATATTTGGTTTTCTGAATTCGACGAAATCTGAAAGAATTGGAACTGTTACTTGCATTGACCAAATTTCGATTGTTCATTCTTCAAATCTTGGTGCGAAGTTCCAATCTCGAAATTTAGATTTTGTGGGTTTTACTAAGGAATACCACTCATTTTCATCGTCATTTTGAGAAGACTAACATGATATCAACTTTAATCTATTCCATCCCAACATGATTGTCGACACCACACTGCCACCATTACAACTACTGCCACCTCTAGCCTCCGCCAATATTGCCAATATCGTCGTTGCCGCCACCACCACCTCAATCACCAGTTCCATCGTTGTCGTTAATGCCACCCCCACCACTAATTGATTGTATTATTATGAAGTATTTGTAATTTAAGCAATAATATATAAACTGTCATAAAGGAGTATTTTCGTCGTTTATCATTATTTTATTTCAATATATGTCAACTAAACACATGATTAGGTTTAGTTATCATTGTTTCATATTTCAATGTTGATAGGTTACATTCGCCATCGTAGGTGTATTTTTATTCTGTAAACGATCTCATTAGTGTAGGTAAAATCATACTCTTCAACCGAATTTTTATTGTGTTTTGGGATGAAAGTGATGCAAAACCTCATGCAATGGTAAAATCATATCAAATCAGTAAGTGAATCCCTGGATTGATGATTAGTTTGGATTAGAGGGGAGTGTGGTGTGATATTACGTAAATCCTTGTATGAATCCTCGACTTGTTTGAAGTAGATTTGGTGAAAATCTGGGCATAGAGCGGTAGAGATTGAGCAGGGATGCAGAGGGACAAAGTGAGTCTTGCGGGTATTACCGCGATCTAGGTCATGTAACTCACTGTGTCTCTGTCTTTAAGTTTTGCTTAGGTCGCGGTTTAGGGTTGTATTTTGGGTCCTTACCTTGGGGAGATCTCTAGTGGTTCATTTAAGGTTGTAATTGGAGTATTAACTCATCGTTTGAATGGCCCAATTCAAGTGTTCGGTTGGTGTGATCCTAGCCTAAAAGTGCATATTTAGGCTTGAACCTCAAGTGAGTTTCCTCTTACCATTTTGTAACACCTATAAAATAGGAGTAAACTTAAACCAAAATTCGTCATAAAAATAGATCCTATAGCTTTACAACCCAAAGATATTAAAGGATAAATAACAACCTAATGTAGTTTAGGTTAAGGTTAAGGAGGAGTGTCACTGTCACCTTCAAAAGAATCATGTCAAATAATAACACTGACTTGGCGAAAAGATAATGACCCTAAAAGTGCATCTACCAGCATCCAAACACTCTGCTCAAGAATTCGGAGCCACACCGGTAAGAGAACCTGATATACATGTTATTTAAGAAAAAGTATTAGGCCTAACGCCTAGTGAGAACAAATATTTATAATCAATGCAAATAACTCAAAATAGTTGAGGTTTATAAGGTTGATTTAAGATCGAAGTTCATACATTCCAATTAGATACGATAAGGTCCAAAATACATCTTATAATGACGAGGAGACCCGATTTCCATGGGTAGTGGCGGAATAAAAAAAATAGACCCTAGGGTTGCAGCACAAGGGTCGCCTACGTCCCTGACTCAACCTACGATATAAGAAATGCGATCATGGCCTTGCAGTGCAACGGTCGTGGTTATGAGGGTCGCATAAGCCAAAAACTCCCAACTTACGGAACATAAAATGCGACCATGCCATGTGACGCAAGGATCGCGAAACCCATGCAGAAGCCTTAAATGCTTCACTCGAAGCCTGATTCAAGGTCTAGTTTGCAAGGCTTAAACCTACAAACATAGTAACTAGACATTTGAATTTAAATAACGACTGTGATCCAGATTAAGAATTGATCAAAATCTGATTAATTACATTATAAAAATTCCGGTTGTTACAGTTTTTGGCAAATGGCCACTTGCTAGTCATGTTGATATTGCTAATTACTTTGAAATTCATTTTGCTGGTTTTATATTCAATCATTGATTATTTTAAAGTATAACTCTTTTATGTGTGTGTAGTGGAGTCTTGATCGACGAGGGGTGTGTACCCAAATAGAGCACATGAATTCGTTTTATGTAATAAGGGCATGTGTGTAGCCCGATGATTTGGTCACAAGTGTGTGTAACCATAAGCGCAATCAACCGTTGCAACATATGTTATTGTGTTTTATCATACAAATGTGGTATATTGACGTTTTCATTTATGATATTAAACCATTGTTTACTGTGTGAACTATCGTGTTAAAGGGAACGAATCTATAAATGACTAGAATGACCCTCACCTGACAAATACATGAGATAGTAGCAGAAGATTTTAACGAATGTTAAGGTTAGGGACGATTCTTGCAAGCAAATTCAAGAATCTATAAATACTAAACTTGAGTCTTTATTATAAATACAACCACGTTGAGAAAGGTTATTTGGCAAATAAAATTATATTGAGATATGATTCTTGAAAAGTTTCGATAAATAAAAAACCAAAAGTATCGTAACATGCGACTGGGAAATGATATATGATCCCAGTGTTCAATTGTTTAAATCTCAAAGCTTTTCAGGGCACGTGTGTTTAATTATTTATGATGATTATATAATCATGTTTGCATGTGTTGATAACTTTATATCATTATTTTTTTAATTGATTTTAGTATAATCAACCTACAACAAATAGAGGAGGATTTAATAAATGGTAAATTATATAAAAAAGTAACATACTTTCAAAACCTTTTTTTGTATCTGATATGTGATATCTCGAATTTTTAAGTATCTGCTTTACATATACTTCAGGTAACCGGTAACTAAAGATGACATGTATTTTTTAAAAATGATATGGAAAATAATAAAAAGACATTATTTAATTAAAATCTAAGTTCCGAATGAGAAGGATTTTAATCGTGGTGTTATTACGTCTGAAACTTCATTATTATATTACTTTGTATTTTGTTTATTAATTTTTGAATATTTACCAATTGTTGTAAATATTTAAAAATTTTGATTTTTTTTATTTGTCAATATAATGAGGTAAAAAGATATACCTAAAAATGTTCAAAAATTATAATCAATTAATTTTTTTAATAAGTTTTACAGTCATTTTTATAAATAAAAATTTACTATTTAAAAAGATTGCGTTAATCTGTTTTTCTTTTCTAATTTTAAAGAAAATCGTGACAAAATTTAGAATTTTAAAAATAAAAATATGGATTTTTTTTTGGCTTAATTAAAAAATAAGTAATATACATTTTCTTAAAATAATGACATGGAATTTATTTTCTTAGTTAATATTTAAAAATAAATAAATAATGTCACGTAAAAAAAATCCTGATCCTAGTCATCATTTGCATGTTATTACGTAAATCAGCTATTTAAAAGTTTGAAATTTTAGATATCAAAATGAAAGTTCTAAAAAATATGTTGCTCAAATCAAAATAAAACTAAAGTACTATACGTTACTTTTTAATGCAATTCGTCCATATTAAATTAGAGATGAGACTCGAGGACCGTATTCCTGAACGAAACCGGACCGAATTCATGTAATCAGTTCAGTTATCCGTTCTACTGTTACTATAACTTCGGTATTTCGGTTTCAGTATCAAGATTTTCGTGAAAAATAAATCTGAACCGGACCCAGAATTTAAGGGGTCACAGTTTTGGTATTCGATCTCTATCTTCTCATAAACCAATCCATATTTTCTCCTAAAACCTTCTCTATAAATATTACTTTGATAAATAAATAAAAAATCGACTGTCGAGCACTTCAAAAAATTGTTTAAACTTTTACAATTGGTTTTGGTACACATTTGAAACATTATGAACTTTTAATTGTTTCTTAACCTACCTTTATTTTTCGATCGTAAGTGTTTCTAGTACCGATTTTCCTGTTACCAAACCAAACCAATACCGAATTTGTACATACAGTTCGGTTTTCGATCCTAGTTTTTAGTCCCATAAAAATTCGGTATCCGATGATTCAATACTAGTTTTACGGTTCGATACCAGTCAGGTACAGATCTCATCCGTATATAAAACATAGTAAGCGGTTGTTTACCAAATTTTTTATTAAGTCATGTATGGATAAATTTTTCTGTCTGGATAAATGGGTGGTGTTGTTTACTTTTTTTCATCTGAATCAAACAGTCTTAATAACATAAATGACCAATTTACCCTCAGTATTAATTTTGCATTGTTTGATAAATTATTGTATATTTTTTTTGATTCAGATGACATTTCTGAAACACATAAATTATTTGAACATCAAAACAAAAAATCATAAAAAAAATATCCTCCAAAAATTACTAATATACTATAAATTAGTTAAAATTGAGATTAGATCATTTCAAAGAGAAGTGACTCTATTCTCAATTCGCCGACGATGGGGTGTCTCATCTGGGAAGAAGACGGTGCTTTAAATAAGGGGTATGGGTATCATTTTTATGGCCGTATGGGGATAACATACTATTTCTATTTGTGCAATTAAGACATTTTCTGTGAGAATAAGCCGTAAGTAAACAACCTAAATAAATTGTACAAATAAGCCAGATACACCAATAAGCCTAATTAAAAATCAATTTTTTATTATAAAAATTGTTCATATTTATATTCATCTAAAATTTAAAAAAAAAAAATACATCATGTATCAAAATTATCGTCTTTAAAAAGTTTGTCGTAACAAAAGTTTATGTTATATATAAAATCGATAAACAATTTTATTTTACGAAATAATTTTAATTACAAGATTATAAAATAAAAGACCATGAAAATCTCAAATGGAATTCTAACAAAAAAAAAATTATGGTTTATTTTTAAATTAATATATATAATTCATTAAAAGATTTAAGAATATTAATGTTATTACATATTATAACAATAATACATTATCATGATTATAATTTGTGAATCCTTATAAAAACGACGTTACTTGGTTAATTATTCATTATATCGTATTGTTCCATTTTTATTATTGTTTTAATCAGTGACGGAACCAGAAGAAATTGTAGTTGGGGTACAATATACAATTTTATCAAAACTGATAAAAAGTTACCTCTTACAACTGTGTCTTACGACTAATTACATCATTATTTGTACATTGATAAGTACTTCTTTTTCTATGGTATATATTAATGCAACATTCAAGAATTTATCGTCGATTTTGTTGTGCAAATCAAGTTCTCACAATCTTCATGGCAGAAAAACATCTTTTGACTTTTGCAGTAGCAACAGCCAAAAGTCAAAAGCATAGCTAGCGTCAATATCTGATATACTAGAGAATGAGTTGTATTTTTTTTTCCACCATCAATCTAAGAAGCTCAGTAGTACCACTCAAATCGACAAACTTTCATCTTGATGCACAGTCACATAGTACATGTTAAGTTGTTTCCCAAGAGCAATCATTTCTATACGACTAAAATCATAAGAATACAACTCACTCAACTTCAATAAATTTGGTACATTGTACTGCGAAAATGAATCACGTGGAATCAACTTGACAAATCCTTTGGAGATTGGTCACTTGAGTGGTTGAGTGGAGTAGGTGTGTAAATGGATTAATGGACCGACTAAACTCTAAAAGGAAATTAGATCCGATAGTTGGGGGCCTCTTAGCATGTTCGGGTTAGTGGTCCAATAGAAAACTTATCTTCAAAAAAATTAGCTTCTGTAAACATTTTAGATTCGATGATCTGACCCCTACCTGTACCATCAAAGCCTCCGTCCACCCCTGGTTTTAATTATATTATTACTCCAAACATACAAATTTAGCAAGGGTATGATCATCAGATTACATGCTTCGTTAAAGTTATTTCTGCTAATCACTATTTATTATGGATTAAAATGATTAACTTTAAAATAAGAAATTAACAAAAATCGACATTTTGGTCGACCAAATTAACCTCTTACCAATTCCTCTCACCCCTTTTTAAGAAAATCAACATCTCTGCATGTGTCCAAGACGCAACTTGTGAAACGACATTTTCTAAAACAAACTCAAGTGCTTGCAACGAGCATATCACTCGTGAGGGGTGGGAAAACCCCAAGACCTGCGGAGGTGCCATCCTTAGAATCATAGGCGGACCTACATAGGTGCCATGGGTGGCACGTGCCACCGTATCGTTTCTCCGCCGAAGAGTAAAAAATTTAGGTTTCGTGAACGGTGCAACCGTATTAATTTGTTGTGTGTCATCGTATGTATTTTGAAACTACAATGAGAACAAGTTTTATTTGGTAGAATTGGTTTGTAATGCTTTTATTCTACCCCACACCCAAGTTCGAATCATGTTAGTGTCATTTTCTTAGTCAAACGGTGCCACCGTTTGAAAAAAGTTCATTATATTTGTTTCTTATAGTCAAACGATGTCACCATTTGAAAAAAAAATTCATATATTTTTTTCTTATGGTCAAATGGTGCCACCGTTTAAAAAAAAATTTTGGGTTCGTCCCTGCTTAGAATTTGCGAAAGTGGTACATGGAGAGCTTCTTGCGAGGTGGTACATGTAGAGGTTCTTCAAACACTCTTCTATAAGTTGCGGTTCAAGCACTTGCAAAAACAGTAGGTAAAAAAGGACTAAATATGACTATTTATTATTGAATAAAAATCCTCTTGTGTTCATAGAGATTCAAATATGATGACTTTGGACTATCTGTAAAACAGATGATTATTTTGGGATTAGTCGGCTCACATAATATGTTGGATATCCAGGTTAATCAAAGAAAAATATGTAATGATTTTTTTCCCTTTTTAAGAAGTATAAAACGAAAAAGAGGCATAGGAAAGGGGAAGAGGGAAGAGGGGAGGGAGGGAGGGGTCTCATACCATGATTTGACCAAGAGCCTCTACCATGACTCACATGGATGTCGCATCTCTCGCCATGCTCCACCGCCGTTTTACTTTTAAACAAAACCATAAACAAAAAGAAAAAGAAAAAAAGTAATTTTATTTTTTCTTTAATATAAAAATAAAATAATACATTTTCTGGACCACTGTGATTTTTTAAGTTAATTTATACACTCAAAAGACTAAGGTTCTGTTTGGCTTAAAGGAATAGAATGAATTTAGGAGATTTGCATTTTAAATCTATTTCAATCTCATATTTGGTTTGTTGGACTGTTCGGATTTGAAATCCTAGGATTTAACTGAAATCCTTTAAACATAGGACTTTGAAATTTTTAGGAAGTGCTTGGGATTTCACGAGATTTCGTAAGATTGTATGCAATAAGGTTTAAAAATGTTGAATAACAATTGTTTTGTAATAATATATTAATAAAAATGTAATTCAATTATTTTTATAAGTATTTCTATAAACTATTTATAAATAATGAAATCAAATTCCATTTCAAATCCTACAAATCAAACACACCAACGATTTCAAACCCATTCCATGAAATCCAAATCCTTCCAAAACAGTCATGCAAACCAAAGGGACCTTAAGAATGTTCTAGAGTCGTCATTATAAGGGTTTCGAATGTAAATGAATTCGGATCCAAAGAAAATAATATTTTCATTACATTCATTTAGTTTTAACTGGTGTGTCACAATCCAAATTGTTAAAATAATAATAATAATAATATTTTTAGGGAATCAAGTTTAATCCAAGTAATGAAAAAAAAAAAGTCGGTTCAATCAGATTTTAAGGCATGGACTGGACCTATGCTTATCAGGTTTAGACTTTTTATTCATATCTTGTTTGAACTGCATTCTAATAATAACGTTTTAATAAAAACAACTCATGGTAAAACACTATATTAATCGATATAAAGATTATGGGTTGTTCGGAAGAAGCTTAATGGGTTGTATAAGGGTTATAGCTTATTTGTTCAGCTATAAAAGGTTGTTCGATTGTGAGCAACCCTTTGCAGACAAAATTAATTATTTATACAAACAATTATCCACACATGTCTTAATGGAAAATAAATCGAACAACCCTTATTACTATGGGGAAAGGATGTGCTAACCGCTTTGTAGGTATGTATATTTATAATTATTTCTATATGATAAAATAAGATAAAAACGCAAATACAAATCCATAATTCACTCTAAAATAATTTTGGATTAAATAATGTATGAAAGTTTCTAATTTATGATAAAAGTTGGAAAATAAATTTCTTTTAATAATATTTAAGGGCTTTTTGTATATTTTTTAATAAAATAATTACGTATTATTAAATAATTAAAATAAAAAATAATAGATTTTATTAAAACCATTTGATATATTCATTACATTTTTGTTATTATGTTTGATACTCACCGTTAAGTTTGGTCCTTTTTTAAATTTTGATTATTGTGGTTGTCATTTTTTTATTTTTAGTCAATATAAGGGGTTGTTTGCTTACCTCTTAATAGTTCTATTAATAGACAACATCTGAATCATTAAAAGATAAATCTTATTTGGCAAAAAAAAAATCTATCTCTTAATGGTTCTAAACCCCTCTAAATGATTTTATCATGGGTCTCTCTTAACCATTAAGTGTCTAATTTAATTGTAGACAATTACGAAACAGTTATATTTCATTTTGAACTATATCATGAGAACCTCTTAATCACTTAATTATTATGTACCAAACCATTCATCAACTGTCAAACAATCTCTAAATAACTTTAGTTACAGATGTAGTTAACATCTTTTTTTGTCTTTTTTCTTTCTTTGTGTTATATTTGATCATAGAGTAAATTACAATTTTAGTCCTTGTGGTTGTTTTTTCTATCATTTTATTTTTTACTTTGTATCCCTTATTACATTAATTAGTTAACAATAATTTTAACTAAAAATACATAAGGTATATTTTTATTTGGTACATTAAAATAAGTTAAGTATTAACATTTTTAAATTTTTATTCAATTTATCCCATATCTATCTGCAAATTTGCCTATATTAATCCGGAAAAAAACATATTATATTTTGAGGCGGGTTAAAAAAAATGTATTATTCATTCTTATTTATGTAAGATGAAAATAGAAAGTTATCTGTGTTTGTTAATAAAAAATATTTCATTTTCAGATATTTCATTTAATCAAATATTTATTAATGTGTATCAAATAAAATATAGTTTTGAATTTCAAATATGGTTTTATTATTAAACTAAATTCTAATTTTAATATAGTTTAAGTATTCAAATATCTTTGAAATTATTTAATTAATATAGTTTAATTATTAAACTAAATAATTTAGTTAAATTATTAAAACTATTATAATCATATTTTATACTACTAAAGATTAAGCATATGAATTATGTGGTTGTTAATTAGCAATTTATTTTTTATTAAGATAAATTTAAGTTTCTGTTATATTATAAAGTTTTTTATTTGATGCCACATCTAAAAACATTTAATTAAATAAAATATATGAAAATGTATCCTTTTTTTATTAATATAGATAGATAAATTAAGATTTTCATCTTACATAAATAATAATAATAAAAGATACATTTTGTTAACCCAACTTAAAATATAAAATTTTTTTTTGGATTATTGTAGACGAATTTGTAGATATAAATTGCATAAAAGTTTAAAATATTCAATACTAAAAGGTATGGATAAAAACTTTTATAATGTAATTTATAAAATAAAATAGGTATTTTTAATGTATATTTAGTTGAAATTGTTATTAATTAAATAATATAATAAGGGGTGTAAATTGAAAAATAAAATGGTTATCACAGACAAAAATGAAAAAAAATAAATTACATGGACGAAAATTGTAATTTATTCTTTGATCAAGAAAAAAGGAAAAGGACAAAAGGTTAACTAATTTTTTGATTAGAGTTAGTTAAAAGGACTAAAATTGAAAGTAAAAGGAACTACACTGATCAAAATTATAATTAGTTTAAAAGATGTATCAAATTTAGCAGTAAGTGAAAACAGAGGGACCAAATATGTAATTTAGGGGCCGTTTACCAAACATTTACTCGGTAAGCGTTTACCGGCAAAATTAACACTATCATTTACTTATCGGGCAAGATTTTAGTTCATCAAAACGGTATCGTATGTAATAATTTACCCGGTAAACACTTACCGTGGTAAGAGTTTTTGCCCTCACTTACCGAGTAAGACTCTTGGTCCTTGTCTCGCTCTTATCGGGTAAGATTTTTTGTCTTTATCATATTTATCCGATAATATAATGTGATTTGATAAACACTTAACCGGATAAGTATTTGATAAACGATCCGTTACTTTTATAACAATCATTAAATAACACGAGACCAATTAAATATTATTTCTTTTTGTTTTTTTATATGCCCCACTTCCATTTGTCATCTCCAATTTCAAACATATCTTGCCCCCCTACACTATAAGAATCCCAACCCACCGTCTTCACCCATTCAAACACCACCATTAATGGAACCACCAAATTTCTCAATTCACAATTGGGTTCGATTTCATTCATATGAAAACCAACTCAAAAACCCACTATCACAATCTCAAAGCGACGAAGACGACGACGGTGAAGAAGCTTTATCTCTGTGCGATCTGGCCAATGGAAAACCTGCAACTGATCATCCCGGAAAACAATTTTCCGACCAACACCAAGAAGAAGAGGAAGAAGACTTTGATTTCAATGGCGTCGGTTTTAATTTGCTGGAAAATCAAATGTGCAGCGCGGAAGAGGTGTTTTTCCGAGGTCAAATCCTGCCGTTTCGACACTCGGTTAGTTTACCATCCGGGTTCATGACCCAAACCCGAGACTCCGTCTCGTTTTCAAGATCCGAATCAGTGAGTCTTACCAGCAGTAGAAGCAGCAGCACTCGCAGTCACAATTCAGGAACCAGTGGGAGTAACAGTCCGTCACTATCCGAATTCACCAGATACAAAACCATGATCCGAAACCGAAACCGAAACCAGTTCCATTCCCACCCGAGTCCTACACCACAGATCCGATCCAGGAGCTACCGTCAATCCAACCCGAAACCATCACCAAAATGGAGCTTTTTACAGCTGGGTCTGTTGAAACCACAAGAAATCGGGTTGGCGGATCTAAAGAACCGGAGCCAAAGAAGCCTCGGAAGCATGAAGGATGAAAACAAGAAGAAGACGACGACGAAGCATTTATTGTTGTTTGGTGGGTGTAAATGCTCTACAAATACGATTGAAAGTAGGGTTTCATGGCCGATTCCGATGATCAAACCAACAAGATGGAAAGAAAAGGGAATCTCAAAAGGAAGTGACGTTGGAAGGAGGAAAGATGGCATGGAGAGTCATCGAACGTCTGAATGGCTGGACCAGCTTTCCCTTCAAGAAACATAGATATTCAAATTCAATTTTTATTATTTTAACATAATTAATTAATATATAATTAGTTTTTAATGCTTTGTTGTATTAAATCGATATTGTTTTGTTATGAAATCGCTTGGTTGATTTTATAAAGCAACAGTTTTCACAATGTTTTATTTGGATAATCTATATTATATTATAAAACATTTAACAAAAACATTTAAAAATAAATTTTTATGTATGAAATACTGTTTATTGATTCATATTACTTAAAATTCAATATCACAAGTAAATTATGCATAAGTACAACTTATTAAAGCTTTATTTTTGAATTTGTGCAAATAACTATAGATAAACATAATCAAATACGAGATATACATCTCATTTAAATATAAAAAATTTAAAATATAATTATGATAATTATCGTATTATAACAGAATACTTAATTATTATCTTTATAAAAAATTATAGTATTAAATCAAAAATAAATTATTTTATTATTAAATCTAAATTAAGTTATAACAAAAAAAATTACACAACAAAACAAGAACTTTTAAATAGTTCATTTAATACTAATATCGATATTTTTAAAATATTTTCAAATTTATATTTTATTCAAAAACAAAAAACATTATCTTTTTTTTTTCTCTCAAAATCACATAAAACCGTATTATAACATCGACATGAGACAGAATAAAACGAAACATTAAAATCAAAATGTATCTCACTGCATTACACGAATATTTTTATAGTATTATCTAAATTATTTACATACTCGACTTTCATTATATTTCGTGACCTCTTGTAACATGTACGGACATTTGTTGTCATTGTAAGTGACAAAGTTTTTGGAAATATAATCCAGCAAAGCAAATGCATGCTTGAAAATCTTGATTATAGCATTCATTTGTGTTGGGATTTTTTGGTTTTTATGCTATCAGCGTGCATTTCGTGTCATACAGCACTCTCAACAAAGTTGTTATGATATAATACAATAATTCAGATCATTAATTTATCTCTAATAAGTTGTTTATATATTTTGATTAATTTATCTAATTTATTAAATTATAATAAAATAATTAT
>NC_037532.1:33405938-33417058 GCF_001531365.2 Cynara cardunculus var. scolymus
AATTTTAAAAACAGTATAAAAATAATATTTTGAGTATATTAAAATGAAAGTTTAAAAATCATAAAATATAATAAATAAAATTTAAAGAAATGAACAAAATGTAAAAATGAAACTATTTGATGTTTTAGAAGAGAATTAAGTTTATTTTGAGATTATATTGGTAAAATATAAGTTTGTTCTAACATATTTCATGGGGTAGAGGTGGAACGGGTCTGTTCCACTTTATTCTATTTTTTTCTTGTTTGTTTGCCATAAAAGTTTAATCAAACGTGAAACATCCATGTTCTATTTTTCTCTGTTTTGTCCAGTGTAACACCCTTGTCTCGCATGGCCGGAGGTTGGTGTGTTACGGAGGAAAACATAACAAGATAAATAGCTAATATATATATATACAAGATAACCAGAGTTACTATGAACATCCATCAAAAGAACGTGGTAGACTAAAAGTTAAGACAACATGGATATAGTTACAATATATACATAAACAAAAACTACTATACTATCCAAKGTCGTCTTCAAAATAGTCATATTCCRTCGCTCTCAGTCCCGTGATAATCCCACCTATGATCATGTACCTGCCGAGGACAAAACAAACCTCGGCTGAGCCAAATGCTCAGTGAACGGATAATTAAAGTAACAAGATTGCAAGTATAAATCGAGTTAATAAAAGATAATAATTATAAGGAATCCGAAAACCAGAACATGAAGGGATCAATTAATAATGTCCATACTGAAATAATTTAAAATAATATCATCAAGTCAAGAATTGAAAATTAAATAAGAAAATCAATTGGGTTCGAGGGTTGTACGGACCACTCGAACAATGGAAAATGAGTGTAGGGCAATACACTCAATTCCTTTCCGATAATCGGCTCCTGAAAATGGTTCTCGAATACGGCTCCCGATAACGGTTCTTAGGATCAATCCATTCGCCCTCAAATTAGCCGGTACCAGGCCAGACCCACTTATTAACATTGGGGTATAATAGCGAGGACGCCATGACAATATATAGCTGCCATGGAGGCGTCACGACAACATTGCCCTAGATGTCATGCCTTAAAGCCCAAAGTGCTCAAATCACCAAAAACATATCAATTCAATGTGAAAAGGGTAATCTCCCAAAATATGAAACTATAATTATATACAAGTGATAGATGCCGAGATGGTAATGAGATACAATATTACCTCTATAATGAATTAGTGATTAAAGAAAGTCACAAAAATCGGGTATTTGTACCTTAGACGACAATCGAAGAAGTAAGCCCGTAGCTCCTATCCCCTTGTTAATCCCCCTTTCTTATTCTAAGATTGGTCCTGAATAAGTTACACATGATTGTGACTGATTGATACAAGATCTATGGATGTTACAATCCTCAAAGCACAAAGTACAAGCAAAAATAAAGCTACTAAATCCCCTGCACCAGACAGTTTTGAACCAACTTGACTTTGATCATTTTTCTCATACTTAGAGATGCATTCAGGTGTTAATGTTTAACAAAAGTTGTAGGTCGATTACTTAGGGTTCCAGTCGATTTGGATTCACTCCGTTTGGAGCAAAAACCTATTTTATATGAATTTTCTAAAAAAAACAGTATGCAAATCCCATTTTTGAACAGGACCAGCTACATAAACTCACTGTTTTGAGCATTATGGAGGTAAAATCAAGTCTGGACATAAACCACAAAGTTGTAGTAGACACAAATATCTTTCCAACAATATATGGTACACCTTAATCGGATCAATGAGTGATTTTATATGAATTTTTAAACAACCAACAGTACTAAGATTCTTACGCACAACTCAAAACAGCCCCTTTTATATAAATTAAACACTAAAACCATCAAGAATCATTATCTACCTTTACCATATTGCAAATAAATGACTAAAACTTAATTCATATCTTCTTTAACCAACAATGACATAAAAATAACATCATTTAACAAAGGTTTAGCTTACTAAACAAAACCTTATGAACCCTAACATAAACCTTCCCAACTTTATCACAAATCAACAAATTAGACCAAAAAATCTTGAAATTTATAGATTCATATCTTGCTTCTTTACATTCTCTTCAATCAAGTAGCTTTAAATCTTCAAAATATCACCAATTTAGAAGATTTTTCTAATATTACCCCTCATCAATTGCCTAATTCAATATTAGTCTTTACATGGATTTTTCTTAACATTTCTAGTCCTAAGACCAAATTATTTTCTACATAATTGACCATTTACATAAAACTTGGACTTACATTATAGTCCAAAATACAACTAATTAAAACAAGGATACAAGTAGATAAAGCATCCAACTATCATATAAATAAATATACCAAGATTAATCAATAACAAAATCTAGGCTGTTATATCCAGTGTACCAAATGAAGCCTGAATGCACTTGTGGATTTAGGCTTCAGGCTTCATATGTCACGAAAATATTAAAAGAAACATATATAAAAAAAAGGTTTGGATTAGCTCTTAAAAGTTAGACTATGTTTGGTAAAATAGCTAATAAGCTAACTGATAGTTGATAAACTAATTACTAGATGATAAGTTAACTGATAAACTTAGGGGTAAGCAGCGGAACGGGGTACCCGACTATGGAACCTGAACCGCCTTGGAACTGTCGGTTCCGGAACCGGAACCGATATGAGTGGTTCTGGTTCCGGTTTCGGTTCCTAAAATACGGAACCGATTGAGAATGGTTCCGGTTCTCAATTTTTCGGAACCGTTACCCGCCGGGTAACCGGTATTTTTCAAGTAAAAAAATAATTATTATTTTTTAATACCAAATTTATATTAGGTTTACATCTTGAAAGCACATCGTCATCTTCATTATTCATCTAAATTCTCCATATAAAATGATTCATATTTTTTCAAATTATGTATTCACTTGGATTCATAGTATATAATCGTTAAACTTTGAACATTTACCATTATAGTATGTAATCGTTAAACTTTGAATATTTTCTATTAATCTATTATAGTTTGTAATCGTTAAACAATATTTGTAACAATTATTCTGTATAATTTGTATTCTTGCTTATTTATTTAGTGTTTTGGCAATGTTTTATTTTTTATTTCTAAATAATAAAATTTTAATATTTTAGGAAGCGGGTACCCGGAACCGGAACCGGTTCCCGGCGGTTCCGGTTCCAAAAATTTAAAAACCGCTCTAACCGGTTCCGGTTCCAATATCTCAAGAACCGCCGGTTCCGGTTCCTGTCAAAAAGGGCGGGTACTCGCCTATGCTCACCCCTAGATAAACTATATAAATTTGATATAAGCTAGTTGGAAATGTAAAATAACACGTTTATAAATTTATAGAAATTAACATTTCATAATATATTTAAAACAATTCATTAATAATATAATATGGTAATTAATACAAACAATTTTTTTAAATAAATAAGAGAATATGTTAATTAATATATTTCAGTTTGATTTATTATTAACTAGTATGGGAACCGCGCGTTGTATTGTAGCATGAGTACTTTGATTAATGATCTGAAGATTGTCTATATAAATATGTATTAGTTGTTAATAGAATTATCACCAAATAGTATTCAAATAATTCTAAAAAGTTAAATAAAATATAATTAGTGAAATTTTAATACACACACACACACATATATATATATATATATATATATATAGAGAGAGAGAGAGAGAGAGAGATTTGTTTAGGAATGAAGTTATGCAATAATTTGGTTCGGAAGAAGCTAGTGAGAATCATGGTGTTATGCAATAATGTCATTCGTTCCAAAAAGATGTCGAAAATCATATATATAACTCTTTCACAAATACACATGCAGTCATCACAAAATATATTAAATTCTATCGACTATGCACAACGGTCGTGAAAATTTGGTAAGTTTGCACTATTTGACAAATTCTTCTATTTTCCCAACAATAGAGATGTGTGTTCCTCTTATGCCCATTCTCATGCAGACCAACATACGCCATGAAATTTCGTTGCCACTGTCTGAGTTAACGACACACCAAATATATATATATATATATATATATATATATATATCACAAAATGCAACTCCAAACCATGTTCATACATTTTCAAGATAATCACATACCCACATGCATCATTTTTTTTTCAGATATCATTTAACGTAGTATGAACATATCATATTCATAGAATAACATTTCATTGCGTTTAACCCATAAAACGTCACATGAAACTCAATCGAGATCTGGCTGTAATTTAGTATTATATATCATGAATATTTAGTCCTAATAACATTAAACATGCGTCTTAAAGCCTTCCAAGTAGATCGATTGACTTTCCAAGCGTGCCAAATTCACACTCATTGAGCAAATTAATCTCTTTTCAACTAATTTCAGATCCCAAAATCTATTTAGGATTGTAACTGATATTTGCGTTTGTTTTGTTAGTTCCATAAATAAATTCTATCCGAAAATAACCAAAGCGAGAAAAAACCAACACTAATTTCATTTTATGACATTTGAGTCCTTTCTGAAATTTAATACCTAGATTTGTAATTACATAAACCTCATAATTCAAGGGTGTAATAGTAATTTACTAAAACTTAATTCAAGGGAGAAGACTCTTAAGCAGTAAGTGCTCACTTTACTAGTTAAGAAACGTTTACCAACAATCTATTTTGATGATCGAAAAAGTTATCCAATAAGATAAGTGACAATAGTGAGTGTTGTCAATGAACGCTTACTCACGTAAATATATGCTCCCACCGTCCCAAAATAAGTGTCCACTTTCAAAAATAAGTTTCTACATTCTTATTTAACCCTAATTATGAGATGGAGAAAATTGTTCTCTCTATAAAGTGTTATTTACTTGATTAAAAAGTGCAATAGTTACATATTCTTACAACCATTGAGTCGTTTACTAAATGTTTACATTGGTAAACGCTTACATATTCAATTACCTTATTAAATGGACATAACAAAGACCAATAATCTTATACGGTAAGTGATTGCGATGACTCTTACCATCAATCCGTTTTGATGGCAAATAATGTTACCCCATAAGTTAAGTGAGGTTGGTTACGTAAGCATTTGGTAAACGACTTTTATGTATCATTTTTATGATGAATATTTATTATAAGACGGATAAAATATTAAACAGCCCCTAAGACATACAAAATTAATCCTCAAAGTCATAGATCGTTTAATATTGGGCCGTTTTGGGCTGCCGTAACTTGGACAGTTGGACTACAGTTTGAGCTGTTGGTTTTAGCAAAAGCCCAATAGCCCTTTTTTCAGTTAATTGTTTGTTTTAGTTTATGTAGTAATAAATAATTGAAATTTTGAAAAGAATAACAACTAATAGTTCTAACTCTTTTAAGATGTCACATAATCTTTTGATTATTCTCTTTATATAAACTAGAAGTATATTCGCGCAATGCAGCGAAATACATCTCGATTTTAATGTTCTATTTTATTTTTTGTCTATATCGATGTTATAATACGATTTTATGTGTTTTTAAGAAACCAATAATGATTTTATTTTTGAATAAAATATAAATTTGAAGATATCATAAAAACTTGAAGAAAAAAAATATATCAATGTTAATATTAAATCAACTATTTAAAAGTTCTCGTTTTTATGTAATTTCTTTAATTTATTTTTTTAATTATAATTTAATTTAAGTTTAGTAACGAAGTAATTTATTTTAGATTTAATAATATAACATTTTATAAAGATAATAATTAAGTATTCTGTTAAAACTTAATAATTATCCTAATTATATTTTAGATTTTTTATATTTAAAATGAGATGTTATCATGTATTTGATTATGTTTATCTGTAGTTATTTACACGAATTCCTATATTGAGTTTTAATAAGTTGTATTTATGCACAATCTACTTGTAATCTTGATTTTTAAGTAACATACATTAATAAACAGTACTTTATGCATAAAAAGTGGTTTTTGTCAAATGCTTTATAATATAGTATAGATATATATCGATTAATTAGTTGTTAATTAAAAAATACATCGATTTAATACGTTTATTTACACTATTTTAAAAAGTAAAAGTTAAAAGAAATACAACGAAGTTTTATATTTTAATTAATTAAATCCCTAAACTGAAAAATAATTAGTTACTATTGTTGATGTATTCTACTTTGTTATTGATCAAGACACATCGATTGATAACTGACATATTACTTTTGTTTTATAAGTGTAAGAATTTGGTTCAAGAAAATGTTTACGAACTTAATTATTCAAAATGTTGAAGTTCATTGCGTTTTTTCGGTTTAAAAAAGTTCAATGATTTATTTGTTCAATTTCAAAATGTTCAAAGATTTATTTATCTAAAAAAAAAAAGGTCATGAAGGAGCCATTTACCCAATTGCTTACCCAGTAAACGTTTACCAATAGGAGTCAACACTATGATTTATTTTGATGCGTAAGATTTTAGTATATCAAAAACATATCGAATGCAACAATTTACTCGGTAAACACTTACCTGGGTAAGAGTCGTTATTCTCACTTACCGGGTAAGATTCTCATCGCTCTTACCCGGTAAGATTCTTAACCCTTCTCATGTTCATCTGATGAGAAAATTTATCCAGTAAACACTTAAAATATGAGTTTGTTGTGTTTTTTTTAACCTTTCTCCGTTTCAAAACTATGATGTCTACCAATCTTTATAAACTAAATTCCTGAACATAATTTTCATGTTCACATATTTTTAGGAAAACTAACCAAAACAATTAATTTTTTTAACAAAATTCACTTTTTAGCTATTTTTCATTTAAATTCTCATTTTAGCCAAAATTTACACATATAATTTACGTATTTGGATAAAACCTAATATCAGATTAAAAAAAAAAAGAATCTTTTGGTAAATTTGTATAATTTGCAGAAGGATCCTTATTTGCATAAATAATTTACTTACAAATCTTTTTTTACTTTTTTTAATCTAAAAATAGGTTTTATATAAATACGTTTTAATTAAAATTAGAATTTTATTCCAAAAACGACAAAAAAATAAATTCGTTTGAAATTGGGTTATTTTGATTTCCCATAATTTTATGACTATAAATATCACATGATGGATTTGCAAAATAATTTATTTCTATAAACAAATAAAATCACTTGTTTATTACGGTTATGGTAATATTATTCTTTTTTTAATGAATTATTTTGGTGCATTTATTCTATGCTTACGCGTTTGCTTATTCCTTAATTTTATTACAAGACAAAACAATCACCGCCACCGCTTGCCACCGCCTGGTCCCACCCATATGGTGGAACTGCTGCATTGTAACAATTACCACCCCTCGGCTAAACTTAAATTACAACCACCCCTTATACTTACATAATTTGTAAATATCACCCCTATAAAAAGGTACGTGAATAGTGTACAATCTACAAATTACCAAGGCAAAATTTGGGGATGAAAATGTAATAGTTAAAAAGTTAGGGTTATAATTGCCAAGTGATGTAAACCTGAAGGTCTTTAGAAATTTATATTAACACTACCTTCTTTATCCAGCAACGGTTATTTGGTTTACGTTTCCTCTTATTGACGGTGGATATATCGTCACCATAACATGCCAGCTGTATCAAATGACCTTAAGCTTTGGTCTATTTCTGTCCAAATGGGTATTGGGTCCCACATAAGGAAAAATATATTTTTATCTACTAATTTTTTTTATATATTGATATTAATATTAAAATTACTTTTAATATATAATTTAATCTGATTATAACACACATATGTTTATGACATCACACCCATATTAAATTATATAAAAACCAAAATTGCAAAATGCATACATAATTTATCTAAATTTTAGTAATCATTTTTTTAGTAATAAAATTAAATGAAATAATAATAAGGTTTTGTCGGTTAAATAATCTTCTTCAAAAAAAAAAAATCAAATCCTCAGTCTTATAATAGGTTTTAACATGTTACTTTTATACATTAAAATATCGCTTTAATACACCATAATGTCATAAAACTTGTCACAAGGTTATATTGTTAATAAAAATCTCATTCAAGGTCAATGACCTAAATAGTCCTAATGATCAGCAGTAAATCACAAAAGTTATCCTTGAAGTTTGTGAAACTCATGTTTTCTTCCATAACATTTTGAAATTATCAGTAATGTCATCAAGATTTCGATTTTATTATGGGTTTCATCAGAAGCAATGGCGGGTCCAAAACGATTGGTGGATAGGGGCACATCCAAGGGTGAAAATTTTCCAAAATCCAATAACCCATCCAAACTGAAACGATTTTTGGTTATTCAATTTTCAAGTTAAACAACTCTTTTATTTGGTAAGCTGATTACTAATTTGGTTAAGTCGAATTGCACAATATACCATTATTTTATTCAATTTACTTGTCTATGAGTTCATTGATCGTCGAAGACAGGGTAGCTGGCGGCACAAGGCCAACAAGATGGGGGCATGAGATAAATAAAGAGAAAATACAAAGGTGAGTTCTTAGAGTTTTCTTTAAAGTTTGGTTTTCCTAGGGGCTTTTCCCCACCCCTAAGCAAGTATATCTGCCCCTAACTAGAAGGTGCCGTTAAGTGCCCTGACGTGCTACTCACAACCATCTCTCACTTTTTGCTACTCCCCACCTGCAACACAAGTGTATCCGCCCCTGATTAAAAGGTGTCGTTAAGTGCCCTCACATGCTACTCACAAATATCTCTCATCCTTTGCTACCCCCATGAAAACCTCCTTGATGTCCGTCCCTCAATTCAACAGTCGATAAATGGCCATGTGTTTATGTATGTAAATCAAACACATGTGTGTTCATGTGTGAATCGAACACAGTTGATATGTATATATGTGTTGTCTGTTGAATTAAACACAATCGTTAGAGAATAATATGAAGTTGACCGGCTTTTGGAGATCACGTGGGGAAGTGTTTTTGGTGTCAGCATGGCCGGATGGAGATGGAGTCACACGTTGGTAGATTGGTGCCAGCATGGCCGGATGAGCTCTTTTGTACATGCTGTATTTGCTTAGGCCAACCATTTTATAACTTGTACATTATTTTTTATTTTACCAAAAACATAGAAATTTACTAAATTTCCATCATGTGACTTTCACATATAACATATCAAACTTAACGATCCTAACGGTCAAAAACGATTTTCATAGTGAAACCGAGATCCTGATAACGTTCTATGTAACTTTGAAAAGTTAGGGACACAAATAAGAGTTTTCATAAACCTCAGGGGTGATTTTTGTAAAAAAAATTAATACCACTTTCCTTTTAAAAAATAAAAAATTAATTAAAACAAAATAGAATTTTCCTCAACGGCTACTTATATCTGTAATCGCCAGCTTCTTCTTTCAATCCATTTTCCAATTCTCTCTCTCTCTCTCTCTCTCTCTCTCTCTCCACCGCCATGGATCGGAAGAACGCTCTTGTTCTAGTGTTCATCGGCATCATTGTCGCTTCAGTTGGAGGTCAAGCTCCGGCCGCGTCTCCGACAAAAACTCCATTGCCTACTGTCACCGCTCCTGCTGCTTCACCTTCTAATGCTGACGCACCGAAAGCACCGACATCAGCACCTACCACAGCTCCGGCAAAGAGCCCTGATACAGCTCCTCCCACCGCCGCTGTTCCTGCTCCTGCGTTATCGGCTCCTCCTGCTAAGACACCGGTGACCTCGCCTCCGGCTGCAGAGCCGGTGAGTTCTCCAACCACATCGGTTCAATCTCCACCTGTTCCTGAACCGGTTAGTTCACCGATCTCATCCCCTCTGGCTCCAGCACCTAGCAAGAACAGAACTAAAGAAAAGAAGCAAAATGCACCAGCACCGGCACCAGGAGCAGCTGCTCCTAGCGAAGCTCCTGTAACGAGCACCGATTCTCCTTCTCCCGGTCCGTCTGCTGCCGTCGCAGACGAGGTAATTTCTTAACCTTAAGGCATTAATTCCGATTCAATCTGTGTTGATTTTGTCTAGATCTGACCAGTTCCGATTACGGTGTAAAATATTCATATATTCATTTTCTGATTCAATGATTGATTTGTTACGATTGTGGAAATTGATGTATGATGAAACCCTAAATTGTGCAGAGTGGAGCAGAGAAATTGAAGATCGCACAAATGGTGGTCGGCGGCTTGATATTGGGATTGGCTGGCTTCAGCTGGCTCTAGAGCGGCTGGCTTGAGACTTGTTTTTCCCATTTCAAATTTTATTTATTTTTACCATATGATATTATATTTCCTTTTTTGTTTTAATTTGGTTTTACCATATGATATTATATGTAAGTATAACACCTGGATTATATACATAATATTTGGGATGATTAGTCTTTGTTTTGTAAAAAACCCATTAAATATCGTATTTTTAATCAATTTAAAAATAAATTATATATATAATAGATAATCAAATAATTGATAATGAAAGTAAAATGTCGTATCTGATGCGGTTGAGAACGTAAATGTTATGGGTTGTTTGTTTACTTTTTAATAGTTCCATTAAGAGGCAACCTCTGAATCGTTAAGAGGTGAATCTTGTTTGGCAAAAAAAAGTCTATCTCTTAATGGTTCTAAAACCCTCTGAATAATTTTGTATCATAGATCTACCTTAACCATTAAGAGCCCTAATTTCATTGTACACAATTACCAAACAATTATATATCATTTTGCACTATATCATGAGAGCTTCTTAATCATTCTGCAACAAACCATTCAGCAATTGTCAAACAACCCCTTAATAGGCTTATGGCTTTGCGGTCGACCCCGGTGACAAAGAAGGAATTCATAAAAACTTAGGATCCGACACCATGGTAAAATACTACACTCATGATTAGACCATGTCCCTAAGATTTGAATCATTTGATAAAAGAAAGATGCATTTGCGGTTAATTCGTTGTTTCTTGATGGGACGTTAGATCTCATTCTCTTTGAGACGCTTATTCAATTGATAGTGGTCCCTCCTTACGTTACTGAACAAACTAATAAGCTAATCGGTAGCTGATGAACAAATCATGTTTGACAAAACTAGCTGATAAACATGTAAAATGATCAAAAAAATGCATTTTAAAAAATTAATCAATTACAATATTTCATGCTATAATTCAAACAAATCTCTAATAATATATTATGTTAATTAATTAATACAAACAAATGATAACGAAAAATTAAA
>NC_037532.1:33417412-33422108 GCF_001531365.2 Cynara cardunculus var. scolymus
AACTAATAATTGATATTAATGTATTTATTAGTATTAGTAATAATCAATATTTATTTATAATTAATAATAATAATAATTAATATTAATAAAGGTATAACTGAAAAATATGAGAATAAGTTCTGAAAACATTACTCAAAGTAGCATTTCAATAAATTATCTCATAAGCTTTTTATTCAGATTGAATGGTGAAAACCTGCATGAATCAATCAAGACTGTATAAGTGACAAGATGAACCACTAAATCCTTCTGTTTTGAAGGTTTCCCGTCTATAATTTTCAGGGCCTTATTAAATTTGTTGACATACGTAGAAACTAACTTTAGTTGTAAGATCCCACATTGGTTGTAGAAGGGAAGAAATGTTGTTTTATAAGAGGCTTGATACATTTTCTATCAAACGTATTTTAAAATCGTGAGTCAAGGTATGTGGACAAAGCGTACAATATCTGGTACGATTGGCCTGGAATGTCATGGTTATCGGAGTCGAGAACGAGACTAGTGTACCAGGGGGGATGTTGGGCTCCCAACAGGGTGGATTGTAAGATCTCACATTGGTTGAGGGGATGAACCATAAATCTTACCCGGTAAGAGCGAGTCAAGGACCTAGAGTCTTATCCGATAAGTGAGAGCAATGACTCTTACCACGGTTAGCTCTTACTGGGTAATTATTGCATACAAAGTCGTTTTTTGTTGACTAAAATCTTACCTAATAAGTAAATGATAGTGTTGAATTTTACCGCTAGATGCTTATCGGGTAAGTGTTTTGATAAACAGCCCCTAAAAAATAAACAGAGATGAGAGATTATTTATTTTAGTCAATTTCCTTTATATATATATATATATATATATATATATATATATATATATATTAAATTTGTATTTTGTTTTGGTGACGTGTCTTTACTTAAGAAGAAAGAAAATATCGGGGGCCAAACTTTAAAAAAGGATGCTTTTTATACATATATCTTCCGGAAATAGATTAATAGCAAGGAAGGAATAACTTTCTTTCATCTAATTTCAACGGTCCCTATTTTTTAAATTATTTTTAATATAAAGAGATTATTTTTATTCAAATATAATTAAAATACTTAAATAAATCATAAATGATTAATCGTCAAATTCTTTTCTCTCTCTCTCGTCTTTTAAGTAGCGTTTGGTATGCAGACATAATTGAACAGGACAAAACTGGACAGGACAGGACAAGAGGGTAGGACTGGACAGGACTGGACATAACAGGAGTATGTCTGGTATTTGGTACGACTAGTACTAGACGGGACAGAACTAGACAAGCTACCTCCAAAAGTTATTTGATAATTTTAAATAATAGTTATAATTAACACAAATAAAGTAAATAATTAAAGAATTTAATTTGTAAATATTTGTACATAATTTTCATATTTGTACCAAATTGGAATGAAAATTTTGATACAATTGATGGTAATGGTGGTGGTGGTGGAGGTGGTTTTGGTTATTGGAGATGGTGGTGGTCGACGGTAGTAGTGGCAAAGGACAGTGGTGGTCGGTGGCCGACAGTGGTTATGGAGGTAGAGGCAGTGGTGCTTGGTGGACAATGGTGGTTATAGAGGACATGAAGATGGTAGATTATGGTGGTGGTGGCGGTTGACAACGGTGGAGGAGGTAGTTGTGGTTGATGTAGTGAAGATAGTGGTGGTGGTTATGGTGGAAGTGAGGTGACAATGAATGGTGGTGGCCGGTGGTGGTCGTGGAGGAGGTTGTTGTAGTAGAGGAGGTTGTTGCAGTAGAGGAGGAGTTGAAGGTGGCAAGCGGCGGTAGTGGTGGTGGCAATAGACGATGGTGGTCTATGGTCGACTATGGTAGAGGTGGCAAGGGACTTGGTGGACGATGGTTGTGGAGGCGGTGGAGGATGTTGTTGTAGTGGAAGAGGAGGTGGAGGTGGCCGCCGGTGACTGCCAGTAGTGGTGGCGGCCGAAACTAGCGGTGATGACCATTAAAACAAATACATATTAAGGTTATATATCAAACTAAGGTAGATTAATAATATTTTAGTTTCTGTTTCATTTTTGTCCCATCTTGTTCCACCTATTTTGGTGGAACAAGAAAAAACCTCTTTTCTCTCATGTTGTCCCAATTCTTGTCCCTGTCACATGTCGCGCCAAATGTGAGACAGTGAGTTCTTGTTCTATCCCATGCTGCACCAAACATGGGACAGTGAGTTTTGTCCCGTCCTGTCATGTCTTGTGTAACACCCGGATTTTCCCTTCTTTTGTAAAGTTAAATTGTGTGTAGTTGCATAATAATATATGTACTTATATATTATTGTTTGATTTTTTTTTTCTTTCTTTCCTTTTAACTAGAGAAAAAGAGGCAAGGTGTTTGACAGCTACTCTGACCAACCCTTTCCATCACATCCTTGCCTTGTGAATTTTTCTTCCACTTAAGTCATTAACCTCCATATATTGAGTGAAAAACCGTGGGGAAAGGGAAAAGAGATAAGAAAAGAAAGGGAAGGTTGGAAACTTGGGTTTCTCCYCACCTTGGGAAGGGCCGAGAATACTGACATAGGGCTGGGGTGGAGTGTGAAAGGAGGACAGAGGTAAGGGGAGCTTGTACCTAAGCAAGAAAGGAAAAAGGGGGGGGGGGAAACCATCTCATTCTCGGTTTGGAAAGAACTCGTCGGAAGGGTCCTTAGTTGCTTGCGTTCTTCCTCTTTCCCTTCGATCCATCAACGACTATAGCAAGACGGGGCAGTGTTGTGTTGCCAAACAGCAGCCCTGCTCTACTCCTTCTGTTTCGTCTCGAGCACGCACAGCAACGGCAGGTTGCTGTCTGCGTCTTCCTCTTTCCTTCGATCCAACAACAGCGGTAGCAAGGAGGGGGCACGACGGTGTTTTCTTAATTTCCTCGGGYAGCAGCAGCAAACAACGGTCTTGTTGTGCTGTCTTAACTCTCGACCACTCTAACAGCAGTTCTGCTGTGCTCCTTTCTTTCGTCCCGATCACCGTGCGTCAGCAAAGCACCAACAGAAGCCACATGGACTGTCGATCCCTTTTTCGTGCAGCAACAGAAGCGCCGTGTGCTGTCGAGCAGCAGCAGAAGCCACAGGGACTGTCGATCCCTTTCCCGTGCAGCAACRAAAGTACCGGGTGCTGACGAGCAGCAGCAGCAGACTGCTGTCGAGCGTGCAACAACAGCAACGAGGAACCCGCAGCAGCAAGTGCTGCGTTTTTGTTGTTCCTTTGCGCGACCTGCAGCAGCAGCACCAGCAACACCGCTGCCGTTCCTCCTTCGTGCCGTCTGTCAAGCAGCAACCAGCAGCAAGCAGCAAGCTGCTGCGTCCTTCGTTCGTCTCCGACAACAACCACAGCAGCAGCAAACAGTGGCCAAAAGCCACGGTTTTCTTCGCCATCTCGCCAAAACAGCAGCTTTGGCTGCGTGTTTTCTGCCCTTTCACGCGCAGCACAACAGCAGCAGGTGAGTCCACTTTTACCGTTAAAATCATTATACTTATATAAATATTGTGTTTATGCCTCAAGTCTTAATACCTAGATAAAAATAGCTATTTTAGATGAATCATACTTTGGTCGAAGGAGATGAACTCGGATGAGTCCATTCTACCCCCCCCCCCATTTATGAGCTTTACAATAACGGAAACGATGTATTATATTTMTTCGAACTCTATATAGATGAGAGCACATGCTTGGTTAGAAATGGAGGATCATTCCTCTGATTCCTTCATTAATGGCTATTTTGGTGAAATTCTTGAGTATTGATCTTATAATCAATAATATAAACATGGTTAGATGGTATTTTGATTGTTGGAATAAAGATTGAATCCAAAATATGGATTTTAGCCTATTTAGTTGGTGAATTTGACAGCATCAAATCTACCCGAGATGCTGTTTTGAATGTGCGATAACTTCTTGACCGTAGATCGGATTGCTACGATTCTGGACATTTTAGAAAGCTTATATGTAGATCTAAACCTGTCCTTTAGACACTTTTTAGAAATAAGACTTCTAGGTTGGTTATATTTGCGTCTCAAAACTGATAAAAAGGATAATTTGAGCTGTGAATTATAGAGCCTAAAGTGAGTTTAAATTAAGTTTGGTTAAGTTTTTGTCGTCGGATCTTTRTGAAACTTTGGGTACATATTACAAGTATTAMATAAGCTCACTTGGTCCTTCCAGAGTGACCGTTGGTCGATGTTTAGACGTTTATGGACGTAGAGCCTAAGTTGGCTCGATTTYTTTTAGTATCGAAAAGCACTGTGAGTTTATGAGACTACTTAACTTGCTATTTGCTAGACATGTGTTATCTTTTAGCTACTTGCTTACACACTCATCCATGTTACGCTTATGGTACCTTTTCAAGGGTGCCACTCGAATGTAATAAACCTAGTGGTATGGAGGATCATTCTTTTGTTTTCTTTTGTGAGGGATGGTATAAGTTGGTGATAGGCATTGYGATTATTATGTAATCACCAAATCATCCTCTCACTTGCACTCGGTAATAGGCATTGTGATTATTATGTAATTACCCGTGCATGTATATCGTCTTATTTTATTCGTGGGWATGATGGTGTAAATTGGTGATAGGCATTGTGATTATTATGTAATCACCAAATCATCCTCCCACTTCCACTCGGTAATAGGCATTGTGATTATTATGTAATTACCGAGGTAAAGAGCTTATGATCACGAATGACTAAATGACTGGA